>NW_020651415.1:1953656-2013065 GCF_003573695.1 Papaver somniferum | reverse complement strand
TTTTTTTTTTTTTTTTTTTTTTTTTAGAATTTGCCAAATTGGATGTTATTTGCGAAATTTAGGGATTTGAATGTCTCTTATATCTTTTTGTTGATGGTTGGGTGCAGGATTAAGTACTTCAATGGGTGTCTGTTCCATACGATACAGAAGGATTTTACTGCTCAGACTGGTGATCCTACAGGAAAGGGAGATGGAGGTGATTCTATCTACAAGTGAGTAGATTACTTTCAGTTTCCGGTTTAGTTGAAATTGGTGTTTGTGAAGTCCATGTTTGTTATCAGATTGGTTCGATGGAGTTATAAGAATATGTCAGCTTGTCCTGTGTATTATGGTGCTAGCAAGCAACTTTACTGACACATGCAGATTTCCTTCACTTTTCTGTTTCATTAGCAAATAGTAGATAATAACCTACATTAGCATTTAAATGCCACATTTCATTCCCTCGATTTCACATTGTTAGGGCAAGTGCCTATGGATATCACTGTTGTTATGTAGATTTGTTGAAACAAGATTTTAATAATTTGTAAGCTTGTCCTGGTTTCTTGGTTTTGATTTGGTGTTGGGAACTTACTACATGAGCTAAATTGCAGTAACATATGTGCACAATGGTTGATGAATATTTCATATCGCATGACTAACATATTATGTTTCTCAGGTTTCTTTATGGTGACCAGGCCCGTTTTTTTGGAGATGAGATCCATCAAGATTTAAAGCATTCTAAAACTGGAACTGTTGCAATGGCCAGTGGTGGAGAGGGTCTTAATGCTTCCCAGGTATGAAGTTACTAGCAAACTCATATCATACTAGATTCTGTTCTTTTCTGCAAAAAGATAATTTAGTTTGAAGTAGCATATTAAAACCTCATTAGGTCGCTGCAAGTTACTGTATAGGGTTGCAATGGGTTTAAATACAGAAAATGCATAAGATGGTTGTGAGATTCTGGATCGAATAGTAGAAAGAATAAAGAATATAGTCTTATATGCTTGAGAAAAATGCGTCTCCGTTACGTACTTGTTAACCTTTATTGGGTCTGGTTTCTTGAATGCAGTTCTATTTCACATTGCGTGACGATCTAGACTATCTTGACGGGAAACATACGGTTGGTCTCTAGTTCTCGATTTTGTTTTATGGATCACGTTTCAACTTTTAGGTATCAAGTAGATAAGAAAAATCCTCTTCTTTTCTTTGTTAAAGGTTTTCGGGGAGGTTGCTGAAGGTTTGGAGACATTAACGAGAATAAATGAAGCATATCTAGACGAGAAGGGTAGGCCATACAAGAATATCAGGTTTGTTTTTTGTCTTCTCTACATATTTACTCAATAAAACTAATCAGGCATCATGCCTTTGTATTTGTTTTCTCTTAAATAGTACTTCTAAATATGATAATCTTTATCCACGCTCTTGTTATGAACCAGGATCAAACATACTTATATTCTGGATGATCCCTTCGATGATCCTCCCCAGCTTGCCAGTTTGATTCCCGATGCCTCTCCAGAAGGAAAGCCACTAGCTGAGGTTGTCTATAAATTGCTTTATTTATTTCTTTTTTTGACTTGTGTTGTGATTTAAGTATTGAACTTTAAGCAAAAGCCCACAGCAGAGGAAGCTTGCAAGCATATGCATCATTCATATCAAGCTTTTGATGGCTGATATCTAAAATGAAGCTCATAATAATTTGACGTATGGAACTCGCCTAAACCTGGACATTAACAAACTAGATATGTTCTGAGATCAGGAAACAAGCCAAGGAAGCTGAGAAAAGGTCCCAGAACCTAGTAGCTCAAATAGATACTAAAACACCCGAATACTGTGTGTTATGGTTATTGCTCATGAGCACTACATTACTAAGTTGATGGGATATCAATTCAAATATGTAAAGAATTTAGGATTTTCATTTCTATCATTATTCTGAAAATTTGAATACTAGCTATGGATGGGTTTTGCTCTTGTTTCAACTTTATTTAGTAATCAGATTCCATCTTATTAATGTCTCCTTTTCCTTTCTTTGCTGAGGTATTCAGATTGATGATGATGTGCGACTCGAAGATGATTGGGTGCCTATGGATGAACAACTGGGTGCAGGAGAGCTTGAGGAGGTTATTCGGCAAAAGGAGGCACATTCTAGT
The DNA here is from genome assembly GCF_003573695.1 of Papaver somniferum. NCBI lineage: Eukaryota > Viridiplantae > Streptophyta > Magnoliopsida > Ranunculales > Papaveraceae > Papaver > Papaver somniferum. Next base: position 2,010,939 of record NW_020651415.1, on the reverse strand, counting down.
GCTGTGGTTCTTGAGAGTGTATGATCCAGATTTATTTCTCTTATTCAGTTATTTGTGTTGTTTGAACCAATTCTATGAAATAGTTGCTTACATGTGTGCCATGTTTTACAGATTGGTGACATTCCTGATGCTGATATGAAACCTCCAGAGAACGTTTTATTTGTTTGCAAGCTTAATCCAGTTACTGAAGTGAGTCCTCGTTATGACTTGCCTGAAAATTGCTTTGTTTATTGCTTGAAATTGTATTTTCAGAGTTGCAACATCATAGTTATCCCTTGATATTCTCTTTTCGTGTTAATGCAGGATGAGGATTTGAATACAATCTTTTCACGCTTTGGAACTGTAGTATCGTGAGTACCCAGAGACATGTCTTTATTAAATTTTTTTTATCACGTCGAGTAAGAGTTCCTTGATGTTATACTAATAATATTTTAACTTTACAGTGCTGAGGTGATCCGTGATTTTAAAACTGGAGACAGCCTGAACTATGCTTTTATCGGTGAGTAGTCTTAATGAACTTCCTTCATTGTGTTCCTAGTTCATGCGTGCTGCATATACTTTAACTTTACAAATGAGCTCAGCATCTTTTACTAAGTTTAACCAAATTCATCTGCTTGATGATTCAGAATTCGAAACAAATGAGGCCTGTGAACAAGCTTATTTTAAGGTAAGTTGACGAGATTCTTCATCTTTCTTCCCCCCGGTAATCCTGTTATTTACAGTATGTGTAGCCCATCTTTTGGCTTTGATAATGGTGATTTTCTTTGTGACCGGGTTTCATATCTCATTTGTTACAAAACTTTAATGCAGATGGATAATGCTTTGATTGATGATCGGAGGATACATGTGGACTTTAGTCAGAGTGTTTCTAAGCTGTGGGGTCAATACAGGCGTAAAGAGCATCAAACTGGTAAAGGTATGACCAGTTTAGATGCAAGACATGGATATGTTAAGTCTTTTTACGTTTAGATTCCCACCATCATGATTTGCAGTTTAAATTGTTTCATATGTTGCTGTTGGTATCATTATCTTATTGCTTCCCCCATGTGTCCCCGGATTTTAACTCTCACTCAATATTGCGTATTCCTGTATAAAATTCACATTTTTTTCTTCTTCTGCATGAGAGATGTAATTGCATCATTTAATGTGTTCTGATACAGGGAGAGGTTGTTTCAAATGTGGTTCCCTTGATCACATGGCCAAAGATTGCACTGGAGACCCTTCTGTGAAAGCACAAAATCCAAAGTACGTTCTAAAGGATGGGAACTCCCAGCGTGGTGGAAATGAGAAGTAAGTTTGCAATCTTTCTTTGTTAGCTATTCCAATTTAGCTTTGGTGAGTATTTCCATTGGTTACTTCAAAAGACTGACATTGTTTCGTGGCAGTTATGAGATGGTCTTTGAGGGAGACACCACTGATGGCTCTGGACGAGAAAAGAGGAGGGAAGAACGTGACTCGGATAAAGATTTGAAGAAACGAAGGGTGGATAGAGAACGTGAGAATGACCTGAGACATAAAGGGCAGGACACGAGAAATGATAAAAGTAGGCATGATGATAGAAGTAGAGGTAGAGATAGAGAGGACGAGAGTTACCGAGGGAGTAGGCATGGTGGAAGCAGGAGACCCGAGGACGATAAGTATGAGAAAGAACGGTTGCCTAGAGACAGTGACCATAAGACCTCTAGGAATGATGTGGTACGGGTAGGTGACCGTGATTACAGGAATACTGACAAAGCAGACAGGAGAAGTGAAAGTGATAATAGAAACAGAGAAAGTGACAGTGATTCTAGGAGACCTGACAAAGGAGTCAGCAGAGGTGATAGTGCTCGCCGAGACAAGGAGAGCAGCCGTGATTACATGAGAAATGACAAAGAAGGAGATAGGAGAGGTGAGAATGATCGTAGAAACAAAGAGGGTGAACGCGACTATAGGAGAACTGACAAAGAAGGAGATAGGAGAAGTGAGAGTGATCGTGTAAACAAAGAAAGTGAAGGAGGCAGGAGGAAGGATAGAGATTACAGAAAACATGACAGTGGCGAGGGCGGCAGGAGGAGGGACAGGGATCATAGATGATTCCACGCAACTAGGAAATGTCCGAGGTAATGAAATTTGTATCTAAACATATGTTGTAGTAGTGAAAAACGTAATTGTCAGAGTAGAGATATTTCGGTATCTGAAACTCATTTTATTTCATAGATGCAAGTGGTGCATTTTCCAGAAGCTTTTTTTATCCCGAGTATTGGCCTCCATTTGTATGTGCCGAAGCACGGGAAACAGTAAAAAGCAGCAGCAGCAGTCCTCAGTTTGTGAAGGATGATATTTCATTTTGATTTCGATTTCAAACATGTTTATGGAAGTGTTAAATTTTATTTTCTTGGCAACAAAATGCTGGAATTGATTAATACACAGATCACAGAATGAGTGATCGGATATCATTTACAATAAACTGTGGAGGCAGAGTGCCATCAACCACAGTGATGTCTTTCTCATGCTCATTATCAATCTGAAGCAAGTCTAATTGCGACTGCAAGAGCGAAGCAGGCATGAAATGTTTTCCTTCTGCCGCCCTCTTATTAACTCTGTTCAACAGCACCTCAATGGGCGTCTCCAAGTAAATAAACTTCACCCTGCCTGGAACATAACTCCCTGGCTTGTAATTAGGATCAGCAGTTCTCAGAATCTCTCTGTACTTCTTCTGCAGAGCTGAACAACAAAGGACTGCTTTCCTCTTCTTGTCATCATCAACGTCGTCGTAAGTACCATTACTGCTCGAACTGATCTGGTTGATCTTCGTTCTGAGGGTGTCTCGGAGTGTTTCCAGCCATGGTATCCTGTCTTCCTCGTTTAGAGGGATCCCTTTACTCATCTTCTCTATGTTTGCAACTGGATGGAAATCATCGGCGTCGAGAAAACCGAAGTCCATCGTCTTTGCTAACAACTCGCCGATGGTACTGCAATGAAAAAGAGAGCTAATCATGATTTTGATCAAGTGCGTAAATCTCAGAGAGAGATAAGGGAATGAATACGTACGTTTTGCCAGAGCCGCTAACACCCATAATGACAAGTACCATTGGAGCCGTCGTCTCTAACGATCCTGATAATCAAGAACAAGATGAAAATTATAATTAGTTCAAGAAATCACACAAAGCTTTTGTTAATTGATCCAAAAAGAATAATTAGAAGAAGAAAGAAAAGAAATGGTACCTTTATTATGATGATGATTCATCATAGTTGTGATGATTTGTTGTTGGTTTAGAAAGTTTAGATGATGAAGATGATGATCAGGTTGGTGCTGAAGAAGATAATAATCAGAATTATCCATAATTAATGAATGGTTTTTATATTATAGAAAGAATATCTAGTATTTTCCGGTAATACCAAAACGCTTAGAAAGAAAGAAAGGAAATGAATGAGAGAGATTGAGGGAGAGGGAAACACGTAAGTTATATAGAAGAAGAAGAAGAAGAAGAAGATGATAGGAGTTTGAAGGAAATAATTAATTAAATGAATTTTGGATAACATTTCAGAGTCACTTCCACCTAAATATGACAATAACCGGCAGGCAGGTGGTGAGTAAGTGCTGATAAAGCAGATAGAGTTGAGATCCGTGTGCAAGCAAATACGCGACAACTCGGTATCGACATTCATGGGATATGTTAACCACAAGTCATTTATTTATTTGGGGATGGAGGGGGCCACAAATTTTTTTTCTTCTTTATAATATGTCCTTATATTACAAAATTGGTTAAAAAGACCAAAATCAACAATTCCTGGGTGAAAAGAACATTTAGATTTTGATATTGTTTAAATGGAAAAAAATGTAAATATAGCCGGGACGGAAACAGTTTCATCCTACCCATTTTTAAATACTTTTCCTTATTTTTAATTTCCATCAGGATGCATCCAGTTTCATTCTTGCTATTTTTTAAGTTTAAGTCCGGATGAATCCAGTTTCATCCTAACTATTTTTTTGGAGTCCATTTCACCCATAATAATTTTTACTCGTCCATTTGAACCATGTTTGAAAAATATTTGGACAAATGACCAAGTTTCCGTACTTATATATGCTTACCTGGACTAATTACATAAAATTGGTTAAAAAGACCAAAATAAACAATTCCCGGGTGAAATGGACAGTTAGATTTTGATACTGTTTAAATGACCAAAAATATAAAAATAAGCAGGATGTAACCAATTTCATCGTGCCTATTTTCAAATATTTTTTTCTTATTTTTAATTTAAACAGGATGTATCCAGTTTCATCTTTGCTATTTTTTAAATTTAAGCATCTTTACTATCTTTTTCTTGGCCATTTCACCCAAACTATTTTTTACCCGTCTATTTGAACCGTGATTTAAAAATATTTGGACAAATAACTCATTTTCTGGACTAACTAAAGCGCAGGGGTTTGGCCACAAATTTGAGGGAAGGAATGTAAATGCAGAAGCTGTACTTGTACAACATACTAATAACAAAGATTTCTAACCATGTATATTTATTATTATTAGGTTAGGTGGATATAATAAGATGAGTCATGAGTACGTGGTTCTGACAAGGAGGAGGAAGATTCAGATGAGATCCGGTTTTACGCGACAACTCGACTGGTTTTTCCGTTTGTTTCAACTTTGAATAATTTGTATTTAATTTAAGATTTTCATGTTGGTTGGTGGAATGGAAAACTGGAAACCATCTCATCTCCCTTGTCTCACCATGACTCCACTGATGAATGATAATAGAAAGGGGAGTAGGTGACGACACGAAAAGCAGCATGGAATGGAACCAAGAAACAGAGAATTTTAAATGAAATGGACGATGGAGAGAAGCCCAGCATGTGCTCAACTGCTCATAAAGTGGATCCTAAATTCGATCCAATTTATCTTTTCTTTATTCATTAGCTGGTAGGATCAGGCTGTTGTAGGGTACCCCAACTTGGAAATGTTTTAGGCGACAACTCGACTGGTTTTATTGTTTGTTTCAAGTTTGAATCGGTGGTGGTGGTATCTTCTTCTTCTTATCTTAATAATAATTTAATAATTATGTTTCATCGTCAACTGCGTGATGGAAACCAACTCTGGTCTAGAGCGGAGTGGATGGGATGAATCTGTTGGTGCCCACGGATTGATTATTACTACTTTCTGGAAATCGACTAAAGAAACTTCACTAGTCGGCCAAACTAAACAAAATCCACTAAACTGCTCATAAAATCATGTCATGTACCTTTGAATGTTCAATCAGTCCTCCTCCTCACTGCACACTTTATTTGAGTTGAATATTATCTTACCATTATTCTTTTTCCGTTGTTTTCTTAGGAAACTCTATGGTGTGCACCTCGAAATTTCTATTTAGGCATGCAGTGGGATACTAGATTATTTTCTACCCCTTTCTTACTACTATTTCTTTACCGATCAAAAAAGTTACATTGACAGATGGATTTTAAGTTCCAAAATGGATACTCACACATGCTATTCACCATTCCTTAACTCTCATTTCCCTGAAAAGATTCATAATATAGCACCGCCTTATTAATAACAATGATCGACAACTGAATGACTTATACGGGAGATTGCAGTGATGCAGAATATGAAAAAGATGAAGCTAATAGTACGCGTCAATCCCTGCTGAACATTCATCTCCACACCCTTGATTGCCTTCATTATCTCATCATGCTTATTCCTATCTAAATCTGATGATGATGTGTTTTCTTCGGCCGCTACCCCAATCATCAAATTCAAATGATGATCAGTCGACCCACTTGCAGTCGTCTCTCTAAAATTGCTGAATTTCCCCATGATGCCATTAAACTCTTCTCTTAGTTGGTTGACAACCAAACTATGAGGATCATCAGATGAAGTACTACTGAGCGTTTCGAGTTGGAGAAGGATGGATTTTGACATGTCAAGTCCAGCTGTAACGTCATATCTCATTTGGGATGTGATCAGCTGGTGGATGTCTTTAGAGTAGTGAATGTTATTGGATTCCTGGTAGGACTTTTGGAGATGCGAGTAGAGTTTTTCGACTCGTTTTAGATGTTGTTTGACGAATCGGACTCCATTCAAGAATTTGTCTACTTCTTCTACCACACGATCATCAACATTGATAGCTTGGTGGTGATCATGAGAAAGCAGCAGAGAAGTTGACAAAGCACTATTCTCCATAATGCTTGGTTTTCCGCCAAGACGACGGAGATAATATAAGTATATTTCTATGGATTGATACCCAAAATGCTTCAACTCATATGCCAAGCTATTCAAAACACACTTATTTGACTTTTACTTTGACTCCCGGTTCAGCATTTCTAGATGGAAGGTCTAGCACCCTTTGAATATTAAGAGGGAGATCGATGTTATTAGCAACTGCCGAGTGAGTGCTGAAAATCAACTTCAAAAAGTCATGTTTTGAATTCTTTATTATCATCATTGAGTTGAATCCTACCGTTCTTCTTTTGATTGTTTTGTTTCGAATAATTTCTTGTTGCATATGCAAGCACATGATGCCTCCTCCTCTCTAATGCTAACAAAAACAATTGAATAAAATAACACACGTAACGTACACTAATGGTAATGATGACGAACGTGTCTACGCATTATCATATGTTACCTTCCAAACATACATACGCATCTTAACCAGGTAGAGGCCATTATCTATCTCCATTATTTGTCTCTCCATGACTAAGATATACCATTTTTTGGGATTTTTTTTGGAACTATGATTTTATTTTGGACAAAGACATTAGAAGTAAATCTAGGTCACTTCTTATCTAGATATTTATATTAATACCTAAATTATCCTCCTGATTAATTTTGGATAATGATTAGTGAGATGATTAAATTAAAGATAATTAGTGAGATTAAAAAATCAGATGGGTTGTTTTTAAAAGAAGTAGAATTATTGAGAGAGTAAAGTTAGAGAAGATGAAGAAGGAAAACATGAAAAACCATGGATTTTACCAACCACAACCGGAGGAAGGGTATTTGGGTACCCAGATATTCTTCAAACATAGATAATGTTGGTTGAATTGCTCCAAATTTTCAAAAAACTGTAAATTTTTAGAGTAGATTTGGGCTTGTTCGGTTACCTTAAGTGAAGAACAGGTTACCGAACTCATCGGAAAGTGTAGTTCGGTTACTTCTTCCAAACACGCAGGTTACCGAACTCACTCTTTAATGGAGGTTTTAGTCGTTCGGTAAACAGACATGTTACCGAACTTTGTTTATAGGATTTACAGAGTAATGTTCCGTTGGTTCGCAAACTTTAACCCAACAACATATCTAACCGAACTCCACATGTATGTAATTAGTGAAGAATTCGGTCTGTCAAGATTTTTTGCGAACAAACCGAACAGAGTAGGCAAAGTTCGGTTAAATCATAACTCAACATAGTGGGAAAAATAACACAGTCCGGTTACATTGTTTTTTTTGTATTATGGGTAGAGTTCGGTTACTAACTAGTTTTAGAATTTTTTGCGAACCAACCGAACACAATATATTGGATTTAAATGAGGAGTTCGGTTAAACTATTTTTTGCGAACCAACCGAACACAATATATTGGTTTTCAATGATGAGTTCGGTAAAAACTATTTCTTGCGAACCAACCGAACTCGGAGTTCGGTTATGAAAAAATAAATTCGTGATAACCGAAGTGTTCTTGGTTTCAGAATATTCGGTTACAAAACTAGTTTTTTTTAAAACTATTCTTAACCGAACATGCCATTTTAACTTCCATTTAAACCATATTTTGATGATTTCTACTCAATTTACCCTATCAAAAAACGAATTAAAAACGATTGATGGGTTTTTTCAATCGAACAAGGAACGTCAAGGAAAGAGAGAAGAAGAAGAGAATATTTTTTTTTTCAAAACTAAAAAATTTCGATTCCCCTCCAATTTTTGTTTTTGATTTTGATTTTGGTTAATAGATTCATTTAGATTAAATGTATATGATTAGATTTATATAGTTATTAGGTTAGTTTTAATTTAAATTAAAGTAAAGGATAAATGTGTATTTGCCTAACTTTAAAAACACCCCTTATAAGTATATAGGGAGATTGGCTTAATAAAATCATGGTATCCCAAAAAACCATGGTCCCTAAAAAATCGTTCTAAGATATCTATTTATCTATCTATCCCACGCTTTTATATGACTCTAGGGCCCAGGCCCTATTTTAATTTTCAAACTAGTTTACTTTTTATTGAAAGTAAATAAAAACAGGCTATTGAAGGGTAAAAACAGGCTAAAACAGTAAAAGTAAAAGTCAACGAATAAGAGAACTGACCATTGAATGAGCAACCAATGGAAGAAAATCCTGAGATTTGCTCTTCTTCTTCTCCTTCCTTGGCATTTTAACAAGGTAGCCGAAATGAAATGGTGATTCCTGATAAAGATGATGAGATATTGTTGATGATGATGATGATGAGATTACCCAATTAGAGTACCTCCCACCATTTATAAAACCAGCAGTACCCATAGCCTCCATTAATGGATGGTGGCTCGATTTACAAAAGAGTAAGAGAGACAAGTGAAGTCTAAGTCTAATCCAACTGAGAGATGGAGATAGAGGAGAAACCAAAGTACAACAACCCTACTTTTTGGTTTCTTTGTCATTTTTGACAAAGTTGCGACAAAATAACCAAACCGCCATCCCACCTAACTCCCACCTGTGACTTGACACTTCTTCTTTTTGCTCTGTTTGGTTGATAATGCAGATGTAAATCAGTCGAGAACTTGAGCTCTCACGCAGAATTGATTCGTATTCTCAGCCGTAGATAATGGAATAATAACTTCTCTAGTAATTTGTACATCAAGAGTATATGGTGCAGTTAAGCTAAATTTTACATACCAGAGCTAAGGGTGCACAGGAACCGAGCCGGACCGAACCGAGGTACAAGGTACATGTATCGGTCCAAAAAATAAGAACCGAGATCTGGGGTACATGTACACGGTCCTGTACAAGTACCGTGCCGTACCGGACCGAATGTCCCGAATGATTAGAGCCGTTAGATTCTTGTCTTTTCTGCAAAAAGATAATTTAGCTTGAAGCGCTTTCTCTAGCATACTAAAAGCTCATTAGGTAGAGCTGTCAATTTATAACCCGGCTTGCGGGTTGACCCTAACCCGGCTTGTTTCAACCCGGCCCGGCTTGGCTTGTTGTCTAAACGGGCCGGGTTAGGGTTGGCATATACAACCCTACTAGAAAACAAGCCGGGCTAGGGCCAACCCGCAGGTTACCCGTCAACCCGTCAAAATTAATAAATATATCCCTCAATCCCACCAACTCTTTAAAATCCATGATTTGCAAACATATATTAGAATTAGTTAATTTTAAATCAATAAATAAAGCTAATTTTGGATCTACCCAAACAAATATAACAATTTTTAGATTTTAAATAATCAATCAATAAATTAAATTACAACTTAGATTCATCAATCACATATTTATTCGGGATGTCCTAAATTGATAAAAGGACTAGCATAATTTAAACAGTGAGTTAGTCTTACTCACATTAATTTAAACTTATAAAATGATAAAAAAAAAAAGTAAAATGCTTTGTTGATGTTAGGGTTCTCTGCCTAAGAAAACTAAAACGCCGTAACCGGCTATATCGTTGATTAAGTGGCAATAAAAACGTCCACTTTACAACTCAGTGATGGGGCTTCTAGTTAAACACCAAATTGACCTAGGTTCGACCTTTACTAAATGAATAATCTTAAACAATTCTAAATTTTAAATTTAATTTTTAAATTGATAACATTAACAAGCCAACTCGCCAATCCGTCAGGGTTGACCCGTCTAGGGCTAGTGTTGGGGTTTTGAGCTTGTTCGTGAATAGTACTAGGGCTAGGGTTGACCCTAACCCTAGTACGGGTTGGCAAGCTAGGGCCGGGTTGACCCTAGCTTGCCCGTTTGACAGCTCTATCATTAGGTCACTACAAATTACTGTTCAGAGATGCAATGATTTTAAATACATAAAATGCATAGGATTGTTGTGAGATTCTGGGTCGAATAGTACAAAGAATTAAGAATGTAGTCTTATATGCTTGAGAAAAATGCATCTTCATTACATACTTGTTAACCTTTACTGGGTCTATTTCTTTAAATACAGTTCTACGTCACGCTGCGTGACGATCTAGACTATCTTGATGGGAAACATACGGTTAGTCTCTAGTTCTCAGTTTTGTTTTGATTTATGGATCACCTTTCAGCTTTTAGGTATTCAGTAGATAAGAAAAATCATATTCTTTTCTTTGCTGCAGGTTTTCGGCGAGGTTGCTGAAGGTTTAGAGACGTTGACGAGGATAAACGAAGCATATCTGGACGAGAAGGGACGACCATACAAGAATATCAGGTTTATGTTTTGTCTTCTCTACACATTTACTCGATAAACTGATCATGCACCATGGCTTTGTTATATTTGTTTTGTCTTAATTAGTATTTCTAATTTTAAATCTTTACCCATGTTCTTGTTATATACCAGGATCAAGCATACCTATATTCTGGATGATCCCTTCGATGATCCTCCCCAGCTTGCCAGTTTGATTCCCGATGCCTCTCCAGAAGGAAAACCACTAGCTGAGGTTGTCTATAAATTGCTTGATTTTTTTTTTTGACTTGTGCATCGTTCATATCAAGCTATAGTGATATCTAGCTTGATGATATCTAGAATGAACCTGATAATAATTCAATGTGTGGAACTCGCTTAAACTTAGTAATGAGAACAAGCTAAATATGTAATGAGAACAAGAAACAAGCCAAGGAAGCTGAGAAAAGGTCCCAGAACATAGTAGCTCAGATAGACAGCAGAACTTCTGAATACTGTGTGTGGGATGATTATTGCTCATGCGTTACCAAGTTGATGGGATACCAATTCCGAATATGTGAAGACTTTAGGATTTACGTTTCTATTATTATTTTGAAAATGTGAAAACTAGCTACCGATGGGTTTTGCTCTTGTTTCAACTTTATTTAGTAATCAGTTTCCATCATGGTTATGTCCTTTTACCTTTCTTTGCTGAGTTATTCAGATTGATGACGAGGTGCGACTCGAAGATGATTGGGTGCCTATGGACGAACAACTGGGTGCAGGAGAGCTTGAGGAGGTTATTCGGCAAAAGGAGGCACATTCCAGTGCTGTGGTTCTTGAGAGCGTATGATCCAGACTTATTTCTCTTCTCAAGTTATATCAGTTATTTGGGTTGTTTGATCCAATTCTATGAAATAGTTGTTTACATGTGCCATGTTTGCATTTTACAGATTGGTGACATTCCTGATGCTGATATGAAGCCTCCAGAAAATGTTTTGTTTGTTTGAAAGCTTAATCCAGTTACTGAAGTAAGTCCTTGTTACGACTTGGCTGAAATTTGCCTGCCTTGTTTATTGCTTGAAATTGTATTTTCGGAGTTGCAACACATAGATAATTCCTTGATATTCTCTTTTCGTGTTAATGCAGGATGAAGATTTGAATACAATCTTTTCACGCTTTGGAACTGTAGTATCGTGAGTACTCACAGGCTTATGTCTTTATTTGAACATTTTTATCACGTTTTAGTAAGATTTCCTTTATGTTATACTAATAATACTTTTAACTTCACAGTGCTGAGGTGATCCGTGATTTTAAAACTGGAGACAGCTTAAACTATGCTTTTATCGGTGAGTAGTCTTAATCAACATGCATATACTTTAACTTTACAAATGAGCTCAGCATCCACATAGATAAATCACTAGGGACATCCCATTATCTCCTATTTTATACCTACTTATATTTTATTGCCGACCTGTTATGAGGTTTAACCAACTTTTTCTGGCTGATGATTCAGAATTCGAAACAAATGAGGCCTGCGAGCAAGCCTATTTTAAGGTATGTTGATTCCTGTAACCCTGTTTGGCTTGATAATGGTGATTTTTTTGGCCGTGTTTCATATCTCATGTGTTACAAAACTTTAATGCGGATGGATAATGCTTTGATTGATGATCGGAGGATACACGTGGACTTTAGTCAGAGTGTTTCTAAGCTGTGGGGTCAATACAGGCGTAAAGAGCATCAAACTGGTAAAGGTATGACCTAGACAGGCAACTCATTTTATTATACAGATGAAAGACGTAGACATTTAAAATCTACTTACATGTTTGTACAGACATGGACTATTTACATTTAGATTCCCACCATCATGATTTGGGGTTTAAATTATTTCATATGTTTCCCTTTGATGCTGCTGGTGTTTTTTGTTTCCCTCATATATGTTCCCGGCTTTTTAACTCACACTGGAACATGTCTGTCATATCTTCCGTCCGTTCAATATTGCACATTCCTATATAAACTTCGCAAAAGTTTCTTTTGTATGAGAGATGTAATGCATCATTTAATGTGTTCTGGTATAGGGAGAGGTTGTTTCAAATGTGGTTCCCTTGATCACATGGCCAAAGATTGCACTGGAGACCCTTCTGTGAAAGCAGAAAATCCAAAGTATGTTCTAAAAGATGGGAACACCCAGCGCGGTGGAAATGAGAAGTAAGTGTGCAATCTTTCTTTATTAGCTAATCCGACTTAACTTTGGTGGTTGAGTATTTTCCTTCATTACTTAAAACGACTAACATTATTTCGCTGCAGTTATGAGATGGTGTTCGATGGAGACACCACTGATGTCTCTGGACGAGAAAAGAGGAGGGGAGAACGTGACTCGGATAAAGATTTGAAGAAACGAAGGGTGGACAGTAGGGACTCGAGAAATGATAGAAGTAGGCATGATGATAAAAGTAGAGGAAGAGATAGAGAGGATGAGAGGAGTAGGCATGGTGGAAGCAGAAGACTTGAGGACGAGAAGTATGAGAAAGTACGGTTACCTAGAGACAGTGGCCATGGGGACAAGAAAAATGAACAGCATCAGGAGCATAAGACTTCTTGGAATTTTTGGGTACGGATAGGTGACCGAGATTACAGGGATACTGACAGAGCAGACAGGAGAAGAGAGAGTGATAATAGAAACAGAGAAAGTGACGGTGATTCTAGGAGACCCGACACAGGAGTCAGCAGAGGTGAGAGTGATCGTCGAGATAAGGAGAGCAGCCGTGATTACAGGAGAACTGACAAAGAAGTAGATAGGAGAAGTGAGAGTGATCGTAGAAACAAAGAGAGTGATCGCGACTATAGGAGATCTGACAAGGAAGGAGATAGGAGAATTGAGAGTGATCGGGTACACAAAGAAAGTGAAGGAAGCAGGAGGAGGGATAGAGATGATAGAAAACATGACAGTGGCGAGGGAGGCAGGAGAAGGGACAGGGATAGTAGATGACTGGAACAGTCCACGCAGCGCAATGGGAAAATGTCAAGAGGTAATGAATTTTGTATCTAAACATATGCTCTAGTGATGTATGCTTGTATTTGCCAGCCGAGAGAAATCCTTCTGTATTTTACCTCATAGATAGATGTAATTGGTGCACTTTCCGGATGCTTTAATGATCTGTATGTGCCTAATTAGAAGTAATCTAAGCAGCAGCAGTCCTCAGTTTATGATGATATTTCATTTTAATTTCCATTTCAGACAAAAAGCTTGCGAAACTGTTAAAATTTTATTTTCTTAACAACAAATTTGTTGGAAGTGGTAGACAGATCACAGAATGAGTGATCGGATATCGTTTACAATGAGTTGTGGAGGCAGAGTGCCATCAACCACAGTGATGTCTTTCTCTTGCTCATTATCAATCTGAAGCAAGTCTAATTGCGACTGCAACAGCGAAGCAGGCATGAAATGTTTTCCTTCTGCCGCCCTCTTGTTAACTCTGTTCAACAACACCTCAATGGGCGTCTCCAAGTAAATAAACTTGACCCTGCCTGGAACATAACTCCCTGGCTTGTAGTTGGGATCAGCAGTTCATAGAATCTCTCTGTACTTTTTCTGCAGAGCTGAACAACAAAGCACTGCTTTCCTCTTCTTGTCATCATCAACGTCGTCGTAAGTGCCGTTACTGCTCGAACTGATCTGGTTGATCTTCGTTCGGAGTGTGTCTCGTAGAGTTTCCAGCCATGGTATCCTGTCTTCTTCGTTGAGAGGAATCCCTTTACTCATCTTCTCTATGTTTGCTACTGGATGGAAATCATCGGCATCAAGAAAACCGAATTCCATCGTCTTTGCTAACAACTCGCCGACGGTACTGTTGTAAATCAAATTATTAGTACTAGAAGACCCATCATCAAAAACCAAATTCATCTACAAGCTGATTATGTCAAGAGGAGGGGCAATTGCCCCCACGTCTGTTGGGCCAAACCTAAACTATTGGGTCGACAAGGCCCATATGAAAATGACAAAATGTAGGTGGGTGGGAATCATCACCAGCTTGATCTTCTGATCAATCTTAGTGGGTGGAATCAGTGGATTCTTGATTTGATTAATTAATTATGTGAATTTCAGAGAACGTACGTTTTGCCAGAGCCGCTAACACCCATGATGACGAAAACCATTGGAGCCGTCGTCTCTAATGATCCTGATCATCAAGAAGAAGAGAAAAATTATAATCAATCCAAGAAAGAAAACAGAATTATGGTAAAGAAATGAGAAGCAGAAAAGGAATTGTACCTTTATTGTGATTCATCATAGTTGTGATGATCTGTTGTTGGTTTAGAAAGTTGAGATGATCGGGCTGGTGATGGTGCTGAAGAAGATAATAATCAGAATTCTCCATTAATTTATGTAAATCAGTATGATTATTGAGAATGAATGAACGGTTTTGAATATCTATTATTTTCCGGTATACCAAATGTTTAGTAAGAAAGAAAATGAATGAGAGAGTTGAGATCCGTGTGCACGATATCGACATTCAGGGGATATGTTAGTCATTTATTTATTTTCTAAAGGGACGGAATTGCCCTGTGACTTACCATCTGTTTCTCTCTGCCCCTCTGTAATCTAGATGGAAAACTCAAAGAATGTCAATGCGGAGGTTGTACTGTGCATCATAATAAGAAGAAGATTGGATTTTTGAGCATGTATTTTATTTTTATTGGATGGATATTATGTGGTTCTGAAAAGGAAGATTCATTGGGAGATCCGGTTTTACGCGACAAAACCATTGGATGAATCTGTTGGTACCCACAGACTGATTATGTTGAATACTACTAGCTTAGCTTTATGGAGATTGGTTGCCATGATGATCCAATAGCCGCTTCCTTTTGACTTAAAGGGTACTTACATCATGGATGGATATATTCTAATCAGATATAAGCCAAACTAAAAATTTATCACAACTACAATGATGAATATATCATACTAAAAGGCACACCATAAAAAGTAGTCACTTGACAAACAACACAGAATGGAATCTTTAAGATGAATTGCAGCATCCATGATGTATTTATTTATTATTAGGTGGATATAAGATGGTTATGACAAGGAGGAAGATTCATCCGGTTTTACGCGACTGGTTTTATTGTTTGTTTCAAGTTTGGATTGGTGGTATCTTCTTCTTCTTCTTATCTTAATAATTTAAAATTTAATGTAAACTATCTGGAATGGGTTGGATGAATCTGTTGGTGCCCATGACAGAATACTTCTTCTTTATGGAAATTGACATGATCCATCCATCCAACCAAAACCACTTTAGTTTCCTTTTTAACTAAAGAATGAATCTGTTGGTAGTCGGCCAAACTCTCCACTGTGTGTTGTTGGCACCTAGGACGGATGGACAGAAGCCCAGCAAGTGCTAAACTGCTGATAAAGTGGATCCCAGATTTGTGTATGCGACAACTCGATGTCGATCCAATTTAACTTTTCTTTATTCATTGTCTGGTAGGGTCACTGTGTACTAGCTAGCTAGCTGTTGTAGGTACCCCTACTCTGAATAGTCTTATTCGCTTACTACTAGGGTAGTTGTGCCCAACGTAGTCGATCTCGGATTCCGATTTGTCTCGATCCGGAGTGAGACACTGGTACAACGTTGTCTCGGAAAGATTTCGTTTTCAAATCTCGGTTCAAACTTTTATATATATAATTTGATGGTTTAATGGATAGATTGTTACACTTCATATTACTGGAGCACTGAATGCAGTGTTGTCTGCTGAGCATAAACAAGAGATGTGTCGTTGTCTTTACAATCATCAGGTGAGTGAAACATTTTTCGATTTTCTCATGTCTTTGTTTGTGGCTTGCCTTGTTTAGAATCACTGAACACTATTTAGTTTTGTGTTGTGTGCATATGTCAAACATTTGACTGTGAATTGATAGATGTGGACTGTAAAATGAAGATGGGGGTTGGGGTCTACATACTGAAGGACCAAGTACAATGTTCGGTTCATGCCTAAACTATGTTACTATGAGATTGCTTGGAGAAGGAGCTGATGATGGAGAAGGGGCAATAGAAAAAACAAGGAAATGGATTCTAGACCATGGTGGTGGAGAAGGGGCAATGGAAAAAACAAGGAAATGGATTCTGGACCATGGTGGTGCTGCTGCTATAACATCATGGGGGAAATGTGGCTTTCAGTACATAATTTAACCTCTTTATTGTGTTTTCTTTTAAAATTAGAGGGGAATAGACAATGTTCGTTAGGAGTTTCTAGTTCTTTTTAACTAATTCATTAATGGTGACATGTGCTAGAAGTTTTTGAACGATCCGGCAACAATCCACTTCCCCCGGAAATATGGTTACTTCCTTGTTTTGCCTTTCCATCCAGGTTTCTACTTATCCTTCATTTACCGAAGCATTTATAATATATGTTTTCAGCTGAAATTGTAATCTGTTTAAAAGAGCACTTTGTAAGTAAGCCATGTGCCTAGCTTTTCAGTGCACTACCTTGTCTCGGCCGGAATTCCAGTTCGTTTCCGCCTAATCTCGGCCGGAATTTCGGTTCGTTTCCGGGTACTTTCCGTCTCAGCGGAAAGTTGTGTTTCGTTTTATGTTGGTCCGAAAACGAAAATTCCGCCGGAATTCCGGCCGAGATGTCCGAAATTGACTATATTGGTTGTGCCTCTCTGGTCTAGGACCATAAATTAATGTACTTTACCGCACACGAAGAGTAGTCCCGATCATAGAAAATAGAGACCAAGAGACACCAAAAAGGCAGCTGAGAAATGAATGATTTTGGGGAGATTAGAGCAAGTTTTATTGTGGAATCCTTCCATCTTCTATCTTCCACGCCACCTCAGCATTTCGAATTGTGGATGGAGTGGCAAGTGTAGTGGTGGAGTGTTAGGAACGCTATTTTGAATAGCGCCACGAAGAGCTAATAAGAATAGCGCCAAGAAACGCTATTCTTATTAGCGCTCGTTAATTCTTTTATCCAGAAAGCGCCCGATCTTCTTCTCTGCTCTTCAAGTTCTTCTTCTCTTCTTCTTCCGATTCTTCGCTCACACCACCACCACAATCCACCACCGCGAGCACTGTCATCACCACCTTCAACGGAAAACATGAGGTACTTATTCTGATTTTGTATATTTTGATTTTGATTTTTGTTTTAAACTTCGTAGAAATCAAATTTTGGGTATGTATTAAGTGATTTCAAATTGTTTATAAAATGTGTACCAATATAGCACAACACGTTTATTCGTGTGATGTGCCTAGTTTTTGACTAGTAAAACACAACACGACACATGACACGTGAAACACGCGACTTTGTGTGTTGGACTGTGTTGGACCGGCCCGTTTTATATCTCTTGTTCAGTGTATGACAAGGAAGATTCAAATGAGATCCAGTTTTACGCGACAACTCGACTGGTTTTATTGTTTGTTTGAAGAGTCGGTGGTATCTTCTTCTTCTTCTTTATCCTAATAATAATTTAATGTTAATTATGTTTCATCGTCAATTGCGTGGTGGAAACCAACTCTAGAGCTGGGGAATGGATGCGATGAATCTGTCCGTGCCCACGGATTTATAAGGTGGAATGCTACTACTAATACTTTATGGAAATTGACTAAAGAAATTTCATTAGTCGGCCAAACTAAACAAAATCCACTAAAACCGATACCGTTGAAAGTGAAGTAGGGGGTGATGGAGAGAAGCCGAGCAAGTGCAGCTAAACTGCTGATAAAGTGGATCCCAAATTCGAGATGTCGATCTAATTTATCTTTTCTTTATTCTTTATCTGGTAGGGTCAGTAGACTATCAGGGACTCATATTTCAATGATAGAATCCAGACCTAACAACCATGGATAGGATGCTCTCGTTCATGTTATTTTACACGGTAAGTGACCACTTTGAATATTAAGAGGGTACTTATGAAGTGTCGGAAAGTGCCGAGTGAGTGCTGATAAAGCAGCAAATCAGCTTCCATGCGACTAATTATTTATTGTTTGTTTCCATCAGCGCATACGTTTGAAACCATGTCATGTACCTTTGAATATTCGATCAGTCTTCCTCACTGCACACTTCATTCGAGTTGAATATCACTACTGTTCTTCTTTTACCGTTGTTTTGTTATTAGGAAACTCAGTGGAAATTTCTATTTAGGCATGCAGCTAGATTTTCTTTTTGTTTCTTACTACTATGAACCGGTGAGATGATACAGTGAACTCTTGAGTTGGAGAAGAATGGATTTTAACATGTCAAGTCTCATATCTCATCTGGGATGTGACGAGCTGTTGGATGTCTAGAGTAGTGAATGTTATTGGATTCCTCGTAGGATTTTTGGAGATGTGTGTACAGTTCTTCGACTCCTTCGAGATGTTGTTTGATAAATTGGACTCCAGTATCATCCTCATATGTTATTGATCTACCACACGTACACTAATGGATGACGAACGTGTCTACGCATTATCATCCTCATATGTTACCTTCCCAGCATACATACAACAGCCTAGAGCCAATTATCTGTCTCTCCACGACTAAGACATCTACCTATCTATCTGACTCGCCCTCCCCTCCCATGCTTTTATATATGACTCCAGGGCTCAGGCCTTATTTTTGTTTTTTACTCAAAGTAAAAAAAGGCTAAAACAGTAAAAGTTCAAAAATGAGAAGACAAAGTCAACGAATGAGAGATAGAGATAGAGAGAGAGAGAACTGACCATTGAATGAGCAACCAATGGAAGAAAATCCTTAGATTTGCTCTTCTTCTTCTCGTTCCTTGGCATTTTAACAAGGTAGCCCAAATGAAATGGTGATTCCTCGTGAGGTTTTGATGATGAGATTACCCATGTCCTGCTGGAGTATCTCCCACCAATAACACCATTACTCATGGCTTCCATTGATGGATGGTGGCTGTACAGAAGCGTTAGAGAGACAAAGAAAGAATGGAGTCTAATCCAATTGAGATGAGAGATAGAGAGAGAGAGGAGAAACCAAAGTAGAAACCCTAGTTTGTTTGTTGGTTTGTATACCCTTTTCAGCAAGTTGCAATAAAATAACCAAAAGCCCATTCTTCTACCTAACTCTCACCTGTGACCTGTGAGTTGTGGTTTCTTTTTCTCTCCTGTTTGGTTGGTGTGGTGATACCATTACCAACCACCACCACCAGTAGATTCAGGGCAATTGTTAAAACATTCAGCCAAGAACATACATATATACTACAGATGCCTCTCTTTGGTCAGCATCTAATTCCTAGATAAGGGGACGATGAAAAAAATGCACTGCAATTTGCATCTACAGGTAACAGTCCCAGATTCATTAAACACAGAAATAAAATCCAAGTAAGTTGGAAAAATAAGACAACCATTTATTTTATTTTTGATGATAATGCAGCTGCAAATCAGTCAAGAACTTGAGCTCTCACGCAGAATTGCTCCGTATTTTCACTGGTGGATAATGGAGTACCTTTTCTAGTAATTTGTACATCAAGACTATATGTTGAGGTTAAGCTAAATTTTACATGCGGTAAAGCAGAGCTGAAGCATGAAAAGTAGAACAAAAGACCATTTTAAATGCAGTGAAGCAGAGCTTAAGCTTGGAAAGTAGAACAAAATCATGTATCCTTGTATCCATAATCCACTTTCCATAACCTCTGTACCTGCAATAGCTGATCTGAAGTCTAAAGTTTGTGATCCGACTCATTTGCAACTGTATTTGTCATATACCCAGGTTATTGGCAGAGGGTAAACTACATTTGCATCTTACTCAAGCTAAACAACCTTTGAAGCCTTTCCTGAGCGCAGTTTCGTCTAGGTTCCTTCCTATGAAGACAATCTTGTTTATTCTTTGTTCATCAGGTCCCCATCGTTTGCCTGGAGAACCGTCTAACATGGAATGAACCCCCTGTAATATACCAAATCCACATCAAAAACTGAATAAACAAATGTTCGAGTTTATGCCATTTCAAGTCAGTCATTTACAAGTACCTGGAAGACATAACGTTCATCTGAATCATTCACAGACAATATCCCCTTCATCCTATACAAGTCCTCTCCTTTCTCCTCAATTAGTCTTTCGAGCCAGTCATCAACCTTTCCAGTTTAAAGAAAATCAGCATTTGGCACCTTGTGTCGCAACAGTAAAATGACGAGTTGACATCCAACTTGTACAGCTAAAAGTTTCAACTTCTGAATTTCATATAGGTTTTTACCTCATCAAGGTCGAGGTTGCCTTCACAAACTATACTGACACTGGTGATTGCAGAATCATGGACATGGTCGTGCTGATGATGTCCTCCATGGTGTGCTGTTAGAAAACAAAGGGAAAAAGGGTAAGGCTCACATTCTTTTTGAGATGATGCCACTCGTGAATACAAGACATTAACAAAATTATTACCATGCTGATGATTTGAGCAGTGGGGTTTATCTACCTTAACTTCAGATTCAATTCTGCAAAAATCCAAAAGCACAAAGTTCATAACGTTAGGAAACGGACCTAATTCCAGGAGAAGCAGATTAGTCTACAGACTCTGTCCCAAATGAGAAAAACAAAATGCTCGATGTAACATAGTTACCGACCTATCAAGATCATATCCTCCCACACCGAGAACAAAGTCCATGTCGACAGCTCCAAACTTTGCTTGTTTGATCTGTGCCATGCTATTGATACCCTGCAACGAATGCCCCCAAATTAGTCAAGCAACAGATGCTTCCAAATTAGTAAAACTTAGCAAAGAATGTTGCAGAAAAGAGAAATTTACCTTAATTCTTGTATTCAATGCCGCCAACTCCTCCTCATTCACCAGATCAACCTGCACAAGGTAAAATAGAAATTATCATTCAAAACTTAAATGATAGAACAAAACAAGTTACAAGAAACTTAAAATTGTATAGCGAACACGTTGCATCCCCACACATGCCCAACCGATTATATAAGTCTCCGTAGAACCTAAAAAGGATAAAATTGTGATTACTCACCTTGTTCAGAATGATACGATCTGCATATGCAACTTGCTCTACAGCTTCATTCACCACAAATCTTGGTTTGACTTCATCCAAATGCTGCGTCACATGCTTACAATCAACTAAAGTAACAACTCCATCAAGTTTCACATATTTGGACAATACTTCATCAGTGCAAAACGTTTCAATCACAGGAGATGGTTTCGCAAGACCTGCAGATACAGAACATTAAAGCTACCACAATCATCACAGGTGTCTGTTGAAACCAACTAGGCTCACTAAGCTATATGCGCTGCGCCACTACATTCCTACAGCCAGTACAAACTACAATTCAAAAAGGATAAACTGAAATACACACACCTGTTGTTTCAATAACGATATGATCGAATTTGTCTCGCTTCGTTTTCACCAATTCCAAGAGCATTTTTTACTAAATCCCCTCTCACAGTACAGCACAGACATCCATTATTGACCATAACAATTTCCTCAGCAACAGAAGAATGACTAGCAACCAATGAACTATCAATATCTACCTCCCCAAACTGAAAAACAGATGAATACAGATTCACAAAATGCAAAATTTCAATTCCCACAAAACCTAATACACAATATAAGCTGTCAGATAAAATGCCAAAGAGAAAAATTGAGTTTTTGTTACCTCATTTTCGATTACAGCAATTCTTTTGCCATGTTGAGAAGTTAAAATATGATTAAGAAGTGTTGTCTTTCCAGAACCAAGAAACCCAGTGATCACAGTAGCAGGAACTCGATTATCAGCAACATCTGAGACGGATTTTTCTGGGAGATTGCTGTAATAATGGGGTATTGAAGATGTAACCATGCCTCTGCTAAATTGTAGGGTAAAAGAGGTTTTGGGAATAAATTGGTTTAGGGTCTTAGCACTCAATCTTCTAATCAAGAAATTGATAGCCATGATTGATCCAATTCGAAGTTTCTGTTCTTGAGAAATTGTTGTTAATGGAGGGAGTGGGAAGTCTTAAAACCCTAGAAGAACATAGAGAGGGTTTATGGATGTACATCTAACTGGTATGGGCAGTTAGAGGCCCATTTTCATTCTAGCCCAAGTACCCACTTTTGAGGGTTTATCAAAAAGTAGTACCTCCATTTTTGAGTAGTCCCAAAAAATCGTCCTTTTTTATAATACGAACCCTAACAGTTTTAAACAAGATATCAAAAGGGAGGGAATTCGGCACACAAGAAGAAAGTAATAGAATATATTTCCCTTATTTATCAGTAACAAGATATTTCCTGTATTGATTAAACAAATTTGAGGAAATAATATATATTGCCAAGGATCCTTCTGTGAAGGACAAGGCGACATTACCCATCAACCAAGATGTTATCAGCCTAAAATCAATCCTCTTCTTCCTTTTTTCTCTTATCAAAAACAATGGTAGGAGATAAAAAAAACGCTGCATCCGGCGTTTGCAGTCAATAACATAAAAACCCTAATCCCTATTCTCCTAGACATTAAACAGGATGAATACTCTTTTTGGGTTTTTATTTTTGAACTCCATCTACAGGCTCACCGTCTTCTCTTCCTTATCGACGGATCATCAACGCCAACAGATATTGATGCCGATACTGTGACACAACTAGACGCTCTATGTCGTCAATGGATGTTCTCTACCATGACCAAGGACTTAATGCTCACTGTTCTCAAATCTGGCAAAACTGCTCAAGAGATTTGGAATCATCTTAAGAAGCCTTTTCAAGACAACAAAGGTAACTGCGCTGCGACCCTTGAACGTCAGTTTGTTGAGTGCACTAGTGTTGATGATTGTTGTGTTAAGCTTAAATCGTTGTCCGATCGTCTACGTGATCTTGATTTTCCCATGGATGATAAACAGTTGGTGATCCAACTTGTCAATGGCCTTCCGGAGGAATACAACACTGTTGGATCCTTCATCCAACACTCCATGCCAATTTTTGATGTTGCTCGCTCTCAATTGCGTACCGAGGAGATCCGACGTGATCCCATAGTCCCTCCATGGCAGTCATCTCCCTCACGCGGATCATACCAAGGTCGCTCCTATAATGGTCAGCCTCGTCCCCGATCTTCTGGCATCGGCGGTGCACAAACATATCTTGCTCCCTCTATGGAGTTTCTACATCCTAATGACATTACTGAAGCATATAGCTCCATGAGCCTCTGATCCCCTGATGATGCTTTTTATATGGATACCGGTGCAACCTTGCATCTCACTGCATATCCAGGTACTTTACACACAGTTTTTAATACTAGCAATGTTCGTTCCATCTTAGTTGGCAATGACAATAGCATTCCAGTTACTGCCACCGGTACCAAGTTTATAGATATCCCTTCCCGAACTCTACAACTCAAAGATACTCTTGTTTCTCCTGACATAATCAAAAACTTGGTTTCCATTCGTAAGTTCACCACTGATAATCATGTGTCTGTTGAATTCGATCTATCTGGTTTTTCTGTGATGAATTTGAGTTCGAGGAAGATTCTCCTTCGATGTAATAGTTCCTGGGAGCTTTACCCTATCACCGCTTCTGCTGTGCCACCTTCAACTTCGTCTATATCTTCTCCTATATCTCTTGTCGTGTGTTCTTATGATATTTGGCACAACCGCCTTGGTCACCCTGGGAAGGCTATCTTAGATGTTTTACGTTCCAACTATTCTATTCGATGTAATAAAAATAAGTCTACCAAAGTTTGTCATTCTTGTCAAGTTAGTAAACATGTTCGTCTGCCATTTTCTGAATCAAATTCCAATACTTTTGCTCATTTTGATCTCATTCAAACTTATGGACATCTCCATTACATGTTGAGACTGGTTTTAATTACTATCTTATCTTGTTAGATGACTTCACAAACTATCTATGGGTTTATCCTCTGAAGTTTAAATCCCAAGTTTATACCAAGTTCTTAGAATTTCGTTCTTTAGTTAAAACTCAATTTGAACGAGAAATAAAATGTTTTCAATGTGACATGGGTCGTGAATTCGACAACTCCTATTTTCATAATTTCGCTCAAACAAATGGGCTGGTCTTTCTTTTTTCATGCCCTCAGACCTCTTCTCAAAATGGCAAGGCCGAGCGTATTATTCGTCGTTTCAATGACTTCACTCACACGCTTGTGTCTCATGCTTCCATACCTCCCAAATATTGGGCTAATTCCCTTCATAAAAAAGGATGTAAATCTCCACAATATTCTTCCCACCAAAGTCCTCAATTTCACTTCTCATGTGTCCATCCTTTATCAATGTCAACCAATGTATGATCATCTCCGTACATTTGGTTTCCTTTGTTATACTAGGTGTGTTTTTCTTGGTTTTCCCATACACCATCGTGGCTATCGCTGTCTCGATCTAGCCAATAACAAAATCATCTTATCTCGTCATGTAACGTTTTTATGAAAACGTTTTTCCATTCAAAGAACCATCACCGACTGCTTCTCCCATTCCAGACCCCCCTTCGCCACCCATCTCTACTATTTTTCCGGTCCCTTTGCTCTACCCAACATCCACTGCTTCTCAGCTCCCTTCCGTCACTACCCAGCAGCCTTACACTCCTCCTCATCGTCGCTCTTCCAATGCTTCTCAGCTTCCTTCCGCTGCGTCCCCTCCTCCACTGTCTAACCACGGGTCCAGCTCCTTGAATACACACGACCTTCATAGCTGCACATCACAATCTCCTGCAGCCACGACTTCCATTGCTCCTATTTATGATTTCATTCCTGCCTGTACGACACCTACCAACATACCTACAGTCTCAAACTGTCCCATTACTGAAACTCCCTCATGATTGCCTACCACTTCAACCACTTACACTGCTACTTCTATTCGTCCTGTCACTCGTGCATCTCATGGAATTTTCCGTCCAACTCACAGATTGAACCTTCATGTTCAAACACAACAGCACATCTCCCGTCTGCCTAAGTCTCACCTATATGCCCTTAGGGATCCAAACTGGAATAAAGTCATGCTAGATGAGTTCATTGCCATGTTGAAAACTAACACTTGGGACCTAGTGCCGAGACCCCCTGATGCTCATATTATTCGCTCCATGTGGCTGTTTCGTCACAAGTTTCATGCAGATGGTACCTTGCAGCGTCACAAGGCCCGTCTTGTTGCCAATGGTAAATCGCAGCAGGTTGGGGTTGATTTTTTTGAGACATTCAGTCTAGTTGTTAAGCCTGCCACTATTCGCACCGTTCTCACCATTTCTACTTCACGATCTTGGCCCATATACCACTTGGATGTCAAGAATGTTTTTCTTCATGGGGACTTGGCCGAGACAGTTTATATGCATCAACCTCCGGGATTTGTTGACCCTACACGCCCATACTATGTTTTCCAACTGCGTAGATCTCTTTATGGTCTCAAACAGGCGCCTCGAGCGTGGTTTCAGAGATTTGCGAACTTCATCACCAGCTGTGGTTTTCGGGGTAGTGTATGTGATCCCTCACTCTTTATTTATCGGTCAGGACGAGATGTCGTATACCTATTATTATACGTTGATGATATACTACTCACAGCCTCTACTGATGCTCTTCTATGCCGTTTTATTGACCTGATGAAACACAAATTTTCTATGACTGATCTTGGCCCGTTACATCATTTTTTGGGTATCACTGCTACTCGTTCATCCTCAGGAGTGTGTTTGTCTCAGTCACTATATACAAAGGACATCATTGCTCGTGCATCCATGACCGAATGCAATCCAGTAACAACTCCAGTCGACACTCACTCCAAGCTCAGTGCTACTTCTGGTCCTGCAATTGCGGATCCTACTTTATACAGGAGTTTGGCCGGGGAATTATAGTACCTTACCTTCACCCGACCGGATATATCTTATGCGGTTCAGCAGGTTTGTTTATTCATGCATGACCCTAGAGAGCCTCACATGCAAGCCCATAAGCGCATACTTCGTTATCTTCAGGGCACTATTGATCATGGTTTGTTCTTATCGGTTTCCGCTATTTCTGGCCTAAATGCATACTCTGATGCTGATTGGGCGGGCTATCCCGATTCACGACGATCAACCTCTGGTTTTTGCATTTTTCTTGGAGACAACCTCGTCTCTTGGTCTTCCAAATGTCAGGCAACGGTTTCCCTCTCTAGTGCTGAAGCTGAATATCGAGGAGTGGAAAATGTTGTGGCTGAAACAACCTGGCTTCGGAATTTACTTCTTGAGTTACATATACCATTACGGCGTGCTACTATGGTTTATTGTGACAATGTGAGTGTTGTCTACATGTCTGGCGATCCTGTTCAACATCAACGCACAAAACATGTGGAGATCGACATACACTTTGTTCGTGAACGTGTTCGTATTGGTGACATTCATGTCTTGCACATCCCTTCTGACAATCAGTATGTTGATATCTTCACCAAGGATCTTCCAAGATAATTATTTACTCGTTTTCGGTCTAGTCTAAGCGTTTGCTCCTCTCCTGCTCAAACTAAGGGGGTGTAATAGAATATATTTCCCTTATTTACCGGTAACAAGATATTTCTTGTATTGACTAAACAGATTTGAGGAAATAAGATATATTGCCAAGGATCCTTCTGTGAAGGACAAGGCGACATTACCCATCAACCAAGAGAAAGCTATGGGAAGAAGATGATGAACTTGTTTGCTGATTCTCATTATGTAGAAAATGGGGAGATCCTGTTTGAGATTTTTCTCCGTCTTACATGGAGATTGATCTTCCAAATGAGGTTAGTATCTAAACAATGGTTATCAATTCTTTCAGATCCAAACTTCTTTTTTGCATGGATGAAATTCATATATGATACGACTTTATCTGTAACCAATTATGTCACGAGTTCATCCATAGATAATTATTCAAAATTCATATCGGGTATGTTTTCTCTAGATTTCGTTACTTCAAAAGTGCATCCACCAAATAAGTTATTCATTTTAGCAGCATCAAACAATGGTTTAGTTTTATACATTTCGATACAACACAGTTGAGTATTTGGGTACTGCAAGCTGATAATGATGATGACACTAGTAACGTATGGGTTCGCCCTTTCCATTTTACACGGCCATAAAAGTACACCCTTGACTATATCTTCCGGCCTTTAGCTTTTGACTCTACAACTAAAAATGTTGTGATCTTGGAAATCTTTGCTAATGCTAAAACATATCATGTGTGCACCTACAATATCGAGGCTGGAAAATCCAAGTTGGATAGGGTTGCTGATAGTCCAAATAATTCAATCAAGGCGTTTGTGTTACCTCTGTTGCCGACACCTCTTTCCGTAACTAGACTGAGCAGTTGAGCATCACCCTCTAATGAGATTTCCAGGGCATTTGCACACAGGTATCAAGAATTTTTATTGTAATAAATGTTCTTCATATTGCTTTTCAAGTTAACTAGTTTTTTTTTCCCGTTGGAGGATTCATCATTCTAAGACTCAATGGTGTCTCTTTGTGTTCATGAGTCGATTCTATTATTGGTTATATAAATGCTTCAGAAATGGTATATATTTTTTTGCGCAGTACTGCTAGAACATCTCTTCCAATATCTCTAAAATCTTGCTCCCTTGGCCCCTTTGGTACTATTGATAGCATCTGCAAGCCAGACCATATTTTAGCCAAAAGCGATGTCGAGCAACTAGATAGTTGAGAGAATTAGTAGTTCCAATTTTTCTATGTTGATTGAAGCTTAACCTGCGTTTGTATGCATTCTTGTATATTTGAACTCAGCTCATTTGCTGAGAAAAATATTTCCATAAATACCCCTAAAGGTACTATTTCCACCCCAACCCAATGACTATACTTTCCATCCATACACACAGAAGTTTCAATTTCCATCGATGTGAGTTTCTTCTTCCAACCCTAGTTAGCAATTCGGGATTCGGCAAACATACGGAACGACAAACGTACGAGTATTATACGGTTTTGTAAAATCCAAATTCGGTCCAAAATTCGGTTAACGGGACGTGATTCGTCATTAATTCGGAACGGCATACGTACGTGTATAATTCGATTTGTAAATGTGAGTTCGGCTCTGAAAATTCGGTATCTATATATAACAAATAATTTGTATTTATAAGGTCATAGACCAATTTTTATGCATGTGTGAGTTATTTAAGGAAAAAATAAACTCAATATGATGATATTAATAATATATACAACATTGGTTATCCAAGAGGACGTCGTATGGTGGTTTAGATGCTTGGTTAGTGAGTTTGAGATCTCTCTCACCTTCACCTTCAAATTTGTTCAGTCGTTTTTGTTTCATAAAAATTACAACACGTCTAATATTCGGTCGTGTATGCTCGGGAGGCAGTAAAGCCCAAAAAATGGAGTCTTTGAAAAATAAAAGCTAAAGAATTTATGGCGAATTAAGCGGACGTATCATTCGGGATACGTAAAATTCGTGAACGATTCGCGAATAATCCGGGAATGCCACATAATACGCGATTTGGGTTCGGAGTTGCAAACGTACACGAATAAGACGGTAAAATTCGTGATACGGAAAAATTCGCGAATGATTCGCGAATCATTCGCGAACTTACTAACTAGGCTTCCAACTTCTTCTTCTTCTTCTTTTTGTTCGAATTCCCAAATTTCTAGTGTATGAAATCAAATCCTCACATATTTATTGCTGTTTTATCATGTAATGTATGTCTAGTTTGGAATGGGAGTCTGTCTGCCAACTGTTTGATAAAATACCTAAGAAAATGTATGACTGAGGATCAAGTTTACCGACACTTTTCAGTGCGGTCTTGAAGTCAATTTTAAGTGAATGATGAAATGCTAAGATTAAGATAATTTAATGCTCATAGGTTGAAGAAATAATTAGCTAGGCTAACTGACAAGGAGTACAAGTCCGGCTAAAACCCTGACATTTCTAAACCAAGATAATAAGGGGGAAATTTGGCAAAGAAGAGGGAAGAGAGAAGAAGAAAACTATGGCCAAGAAAATGAACTTGATTTCTGAGTCTACTTCTGTAGAAATGGGGATGTCTTGTTCGAGATTTTCCTCCGTCTTACTTGGAGATTGATCTTTCAATTGAGGTTAGTTTCCAAACAATGGTATTCGATTCTTTCAGATCCAAACTTTATTTCTGCGTGGATGAAAACCAATGATTTCAATCCATGTATGACAATCATATATGATACTACTTTTCCTGTAAGCGACTATATCGCAGTATGTTCAACAACTAGACATTAACAAACAGAGTTATACGTATGTAATCCACTTTTAAAAAAATATGTTATGTTACCCAAACCAGTAGTTACTTCTAACATTAGTGTCTTCATGGGTTTGATTTGTGCCTCGTCGTCTTCTGAAATGGGTTATAAAGTGATCCGTATCCCGCAAAGCGAAAAGAAATTTCAACATCGAAATATACTCTTCGGATTTGGGCAATTGGACTGCTTATGAGGTTTCGTGTGATCAGGAGGTTTCTATGCCAGAACTCTTACGAAGAAGAAATACTAATATGGTTGGCGTTAATGGAGTCTTTTACTGGAATGAAAGTAAAGATAACAGAATTTTAGCACTTGACATTAAAAACAACAACATTGAAGATACTGGCGGTGACAGTGGGAATCAGCAACATTGTAGGGTGATTGTATTACCTGAAGAAGTTGTTAAATCATGTAGTGAAATATGTCTTACAGAGTTCAAAGGGTCTATTGCTTGTATCCTTTGCAGATGATTATTTTGGTATTGCAAGATGATGACGACGTATGGGTTTGCCGTTTCCACTACACACGGCCTTACAATTTCAGTCTTGACTATATCTTTCGGCCTGTAGCTTTTGATTCCATAACTGAAAGTGTAGTGACCTTGGAAATCTTCACTAGTACTAATTCGTATCATGTAAGTACCCACAATATCGAAACTGGAGGATCCACATTGGATAGGGTTTCTAACCGTCCATATAATGCTTCTCATTTCATCAAGGCATTTGTGTTAAGCCCCTTTCCTAGTTACCAGTTTAAGGAAAAGAGAAGACTGCGGCACTTGTGCAACCATGTCAGCAGACATTGACTTTATTGCCGACACCTCTGTGCAACTAGGGTGAGCAGTTGAGCTGTAGAACATCCCCCTCTAATGAGATTTCCAGGGCATTTACATTCAGGTATATATCAGGAATTTTTATTTTATAAAGCTGTTGCTTCCATTGTAATAAATGTGCTTCAAATTGTTTTTGATGTTATGACTAGTTTTCTTTTTGAAGGATTGATTATGTTCATGAGTGAATTCAATTATCGGTTAAAGAAATGTTGCAGAGATGGTATCTTATTCTATTATGCTTAATTTCTTGTTTCTGTAAAGTGTGTGTATTTGCATTTCTGTAAAGTAACATGTATATATCTTCTGACCAGAGATGGAGCATGTAAAATGGCATCACCATGAATGTAACGGCTGAAAACTTAATGAATCAGATTTTAAATTGAACCTCCGTTCAGATATAGAACCGGAATTTGTTCTTTAGCCAAAACAGAAACATGGAATTTATTTGCAGGCGTTTAAGTCAACGTCAAATAATGTAAAGGTAAAGTCACTTGTGCTGGATGTATGGGCTGCTCATTGCTACTTCCATTCCGTATTATTCGTAAAAAATCATTAGGAAATGGAAATTGGGATAAGTGGTAAAATACCCCAAAATGGACATCAACCTCATGAAAATGCCCCGGACGTTAGGGAATAGATTTAAATGCCCCAAAACGTTAGTTTTGCCTTAAATGGTCAAAATGCGTCCAAATGCCCCTGTTTGACCAGTCAACTTTATTGCGAATTGTCATTTTTGCCCTTCGATGAAAATGACAGTATGTAAACATTCGACACGTGGGCGATGTGTGACACGTATGCATTGTACACCGTTGACACGTTACAGTGACAGACACGTGTACTGCAGTGTGGTAATACTCTTATCTTCTATCGGGGTTCAGTCTCAGCCACAGAAACAAAAAAAAAAAACAGAACGATAGAGAGAGAGAAAGATATAGAGATACATAGAGAGATCGAGAGACAAAGATTGCTTGAGAGACAGAGAAGATCAGCGAAAAAGGAGATCGAGCAGAGAAGATAGATGAGACGTTAGGGAAGACCGCGTTTGTTACACAGTGAAGAACAGGTAATTTCCCTCTCTTCTTAAAACCCTAATTTTGTTTTACGATTTCCGATTTTCGATTCGTGAAAATGGTGTTTGTAATTAGTGTTTCAGAGAGGAAATTAATAATTTAGGGTTTCTGAAGTTGTATTTAGGGTTTCAGAAGTTGTAATTAGGGTTTCAGAGACTTGAAATTAAATCAGGGTTTCAGAAGCTGTAATTAGGGTTCAGGGTTTCAAGAACTGTAATTAGGGTTTGAAAGAAACGAAATTAGGGATTATAATTTTGGGTTTTTCGATTTTTAGCAGATGAAATCGGTTTATATGATTGAGGTTTAATTGTTCCTCTGAATCTCTCTATATCAGAATCTATTCGACTAAATGAGTTGTTTGGTGTGTTAATTTAGGTTTAATTGTGCCTCTGATTTATAACCTGTGTTTAGTGTGTTGAAACATATGCTAGTGAAAGTTGAAAATTCAGCTGGAAGTTCATATGCTAGTGACTTATTGCATTTTATTTTTGTTCAATGTTTCAGAATGGGTAGTGAAGATAGGGATTTCTGGAAAAATGATATAAGTGGCGTATATAAGGACTTTTATTGTTATGGTTGTAAAGCTGGTACAAGTGGAGACAAATTCATGGCTATGATAAAGAGAAGATTGGTAAATGAACAAGGTATGGATCCAAACTTGAATTGTTTTTTTTAATGATGAGGATGAGAATGCATGTGATAAGTGTGAATCAGAGAAATTTTTTATTTCATTTTGGAATAATGGGAAACCAGATGAAGCCAATAATATCAGACTGTGGTTTACTCCAATTATTCCTACAACAGTAGAATGGAGTTTCGATTGTGATACTGCTAGTGTTAGTGGGGTTAGTGGTATGACTGAGGTGACAACTCCAGTGAAGAAGAAGATTGTTAGTAAAAGGGTTGAGGTTAGGAGGAGTCCAAGACTTAATAAAAAGGTTGAGGTTAAGATGCATGAAGAGCAAGTTATTCCTACACAAGCATCTGTTGCAGACAAACCAAGTATATAGGTATGAACATGACCAGGTGAAATTTTGCTAATATACATATAGATGATTGCGCCTGATGATAAGCCGGACTTTCTGTTTAAGGAATATCAAGATGGAGATGAAGAGGAAGGTGAAGATGACAGTGAAGATGAAAGTGAAGAAGAAGATGAAGCACAAGAAAGGTACAATTATGAAGATTGGGTTTCTATATGTGCTAGAGGTATAGATATTGGTAATGATCCTGGTGATTGCAATGAAGAGTTCAATATAGGTGCTTATAATGAAGACCAGAGTGCACCAATGAATGTAGCTGCAGATGATGAAGGCCCTATATATGAAGTCACTCAAGAGGATGAAACAAAGTGGCAAGAAGATTTTGGTCAGCATTTAAAGGATCAAAGCGTCTAGAAATGATAAATGAAGATGTTCCAGATGTTGAACCTGGTGAAATAAGTACTGGTTGGATTTTGGAAGCATGCAAGCTTACAGAGATCATCTAAGGGAATATGTAGTGTTGAAGCATAGGGATTTTTTTTGTGAAGAAGGGAGATAGGACCAAACACTATTCTTACTGTGTTTACAAGGATTCCCAAAAATGTGATTGGCATGTGAATGCAAGAAAGTTACCAAATAAGGTTTGATAACTTTCACATGCTTTCAACTGCTTTAACTTTATCCACTGTTTGATTTCGATTATTTTTGTGTTGAGAATCTTTTCATTGAATAATATTATCTACTTTAGTATTTTTACTTTATTGTATAATTATTTTTATCATTATTCTCTAGATCTGTGCATTTAAAGTATACTAACCCTAATTTTATTTTGTTTGCAGACTGATTTCAACATTATACATCCACACAGATTGAGAGATAAGGGAATACCTTGTGTCAAAAGAAAGAAGTCTTGGTATGAGAAGAACAAGCCACGAAAAAGAGTAACAAAGTGCAGTGTATGTAAAGGTCTTGATCATAACATCCTTACCTGTCAAGGTCCTCCAGTTGGTTCTAATCCAAAGAAGAAAAATTTAGAATGGAGTGTTCTGTTAATGGAGATGAGTTTTGTATTACTGCTGCACCAACAAAAAAGATGAGGAAGGTCTTGTCTTCACCAACTACTGCAACAACATCTGCATCGAAGAAATCTGTTGATGTACCACCATTGTCAAAGGGCAAGGCAACTGCTACTACACCATCTTCTTCTACAGATGGTTCTGATTGTTTTCAAAAGTGGTTGTAGTGATAAATAAGATTCGAACTCTAAGACTTGTGAAAGCAGAGTTTTTAGATTTAATTAAAAAAAAAATATATACAAAAATATTAACAATGTGGGCGAGAGGTACTGGGACTAAGGATTTGGACGAATTCACAACACAAGGTTCATTCATATATTCTTTAACAATTAAAACTCAATAAAATTAACATGGACTCTGATTTTGCCAAAGTAGATTCTCAAAACATTAGTTATAAATCGTAAGAATGGGACATCAAACATTTAAGCAAGCATGCCCCATCAAATAAAATGATAACTAATTAATCAAAATCATATTTCAATTTTAAATTAATGCAAAAGTCATAAAAAAAGAATAAAATAAATTTACCCATGTATGAAATTCAACCTCCTCCGTCGTCCCAGTGTTGGGTTTAGCTCATCATGATGAGAACACGCTCAAAATATTTATTTATGGCTCAAATGGTGTTTACAATGGATGAAAATGGGAGAAAATGGTGAAAATAGAGTGTTTGCAACGTTTATAATTGTTGCAAAGCACTGTTACAAACAACGATAGAAGGTTTATACTTTTGTCACTGTCGCATACGACCCTCACCCTATTGTCGCTGTCACTGTTGAAGAACGAAGGTTCTGGGCCGTCCGCTCTTCATGTTCTTCGTGTTCTTCAGCAGCAGCAGCAGAAACCGAGTTTGGGAAATTCGTGATTTATGCTTCTCTGGCTCCCCTCTCGACCCAAACTCTCGACATCCCTTCTATGAGACTCCAAGAGGATATTTATACTCAACAGGTGAAGAAAATCATCCATAATAACTCGCAGTAATATCTTTGTATTAGGCAGTGAGGAAAATATTCTCGGGGATATTTTCTTTCCATTTTCTTCCCCTGCACGCGTCCGCAACTGTTAATTACGTGCATAGTATTCCTTGTTTAACTCCTTCACGTTTCTGCAACATCCCAACTCTATCCAAACACGTGAGTACACGTCAAAATTTGTTGTAATGCCGTGATTTTCTTCCACCGAGATTATACTCCTCTGTTTTTCTCCCATCGATGATTCAACCCAATTTAGTCGAGATAAACACATGTACCAGGCCTGGTTAGTCCTAATATATCGAGCCCAGGAGAATTCATCGGTTGAATCAATCCATAATCGTCTACAAATCAAACCCTAAATTTTTTTCTTGCTGTAACTATTTTCCCACCAAAACCTTTCTTCTGTTTTCATCAATAGGTGACTATCTAGCCAAACTTAATGAAAGCAGAGCACATTACCATCTCTGTTAGTTCAGTTAGAGAAAACCCATTTAGTTTCAGCGCTTTAGTCTCATTAAAACACCACCAATTCTCTAACCCTAATTCTGCAGCCATTTTCCCGCCAAAATTCAACATTCAAATGAAGAAGATGAAGTGCCCATATCCAAAGTACGGGCGCCTTTAACAACTGGGTGCCCTGGGGTTCCCTTATCCAAAATGAGGGTGCCTTTAACGCCTTTTCTGAGGTGCCTTTAACACTTTTTCTGGGGTGTTTCCAACACATTTTTGGGACCCCTCCTGTGCATTTCTGGGGTGCTTTTAGTACTTTATCTTGGGATGTAAAACACCATTTTTCGAGCCAACTTTTGCCGCACGAGTTTATTTCTCTAAAAATACTACAAAGACATAAAATAACCAAATAAGTATAAAATCAAGCACTAACAATGTAAAAAATTGAGGACAACTTAGACACAAAAATGTGTCTATCAGGTTCCCAAAAAAAGTGTAAGACAACTGCACCATCCTCCTCCACTGCAGATGATGTTGGAGCTAAAAGGAAGGTACCACATCCATCTACTTCTTCTACACCTTCTACTGCCTGTTTTAACCAGACTTATAATGGTACTGTTAATATTTCTATCCAAACAATCAACATTACTGAACCATCATCAAAAAGGGTCAGAAAGCCTAACTCTAAATATCAAGAATAAAAATGTTGAGTCCTGTTTTATGTCTTTTAGCATTTATAAACCTATGAATTTTTAATGGAAGACATACTAGTAGCCGGTTTATTAATTCATCTCATTTCATTTAAAATGCTCTTAACTGCAAACTAGCATTACGTTAAACTTTTTTGACATGAGTTGACATAATTCCAGTTTATCGGTGCTTTATCTTCTAATTGTGCACTTTATCTTCATTTTATCTTTTAATTGTGCACAAATTTGATCTTCAGTAAATTGCTTTTGTTTCTCCATAAAGATTGCATCAGACACCCATTGGAAATCTTCACATTTTTGGCATTTTAGTTAGCCAATACCATAATTCCATGATGTTTGATCTGTCACATCCTCACCTTAGTTGAATTGCATTTGAGGTTTATACAAGGAGTCTGTGGCCAAGGACAATGAGCAAATTTCTGATCACCAGCACAAGCATCCAACCTCCTTTGTACTGAGGTACCTTGGATTTAATTGCATCAGTAGCATCATCAAACCATTCGAAGTATGAACACATAGGATTAGAGCAAGAGAAGAATTTCTTCCCTGAATTAGCACCATCTTTGACATTTATAAGTTTTGAATCCCATTACAAGGAACTAATTTACACCTTTTGTAGATCCAAGGACAATCAATAGATTGATGATGTAAACCGTTGCACGTCTCACATTTCTGCAAATTAATGAAAATTAAATTCATTATTGATACTACTAACCCCCAACTGTGTTCTTCTTTGAAAAATTATTG
Source organism: Papaver somniferum (assembly GCF_003573695.1). NCBI lineage: Eukaryota > Viridiplantae > Streptophyta > Magnoliopsida > Ranunculales > Papaveraceae > Papaver > Papaver somniferum. Next base: position 1,974,665 of record NW_020651415.1, on the reverse strand, counting down.
AAATTGAACTTACCATTTTCATTTCGACCCTTGAGGTACGAGCCATTATGCATAAAAAAAAGCAGCCAATATACTGTTTTTTTTTTGTTTTTGGATGTTATCAATTTATAAGTCAGGCGAGAGAAGAAGATGACCGTTATAGCAACGGTCGGAATTTGTAGCCGTTAATTTGAATTCTTGTCACACGTGTCGCAATCCTAGTTAATAGGACACGCTGGTCATTTGTTAAAATGAAGCCGCCATTTCAGTAAATCACACCCCTCCATCTATGACCATCCAATTGTTAGAACAACACGTGTCGCAATCTGAGTAAATCATACCCATGGGGCATACACGTAAGCAGTCACGTGCATGTTATCTTATTTGACAAAAGGGTAAAAAGGTCACTTTTTCACACGTGCGGGGCCACGTGCGTGAAAATTTGACCACTTAACCTTCTCTAACGGAATAACTAACATTTTGGGGCATTTTGATAAGATTTTGGGGAATTTCAATCTATTCCCTAACGTCCGGGGCATTTTTACAAGGTTGGTGTCCATTTTGGGGCATTTTACCACGTATCCCATGAAAATTACTAAAGATATGAGAAGAATATCTGAACTATTAATAATTAGTTTAAATGATGTAGACTTTTTTACTCACACTGATCCTTTAATTTCAGCAAGTCCTATGTTGTAAAAGGGGAGCTAGTCGCTAGCCTAAGAGCAGTTCCTATGGAATGAACAAACAAGATAGTTTGTTCATTTTGCTCTTACTTTGTAATGAACAAACATGAAAAATGGATGTTCAAACCAACAAATTTGTTGATTTGCTCATTGAGTCGGAGGATCTAGCGAGCATTTTATGTTAGGACGAGCGAGCTTGCATCAAACGCCCGCGTTGTAGACACAATCGCTGGAGTTTTAGACAAAAGCGCTGGCGCTTTTGTTTCAATAGCAGGCCCAAAGTTGAAACGACAACGTTCATAGTAAAAACGCCAACGACTACTTCAATCCAACGGCTGATACTCTTTTTAATTTCTCTATAAATTCAGTTCATATCTAGACTCAAACTCACACCTTCTTCATAATCACTACCTCAAAATTACACAATTTCATATCGTCTTTAGTTTTCTATTTTTTATCTTCAAACAAAACTATTCATATCGACTCAATCTACTAGAAAAAACCTCATCTCTCCACATTTCATTTCTAACAAATATGGCATCCTCACAACAACGATCACAACAACAGACATCACAACAAACACGACAACGATCACAACAACAAACACAACAAAAATCACTACATTCGTGTCGTCTGTTGCTCCTCTTAAATCCCAAAGGTGCTTAGTTAAATCTTATCTTAGTTGTGCATATATTCCCTGGTTTTGGAGTCTGTCAGTGGAAAGTCTATATTCTCTTGCCGGACACCCATGCTATACCACAAGATTATTGGTTAAATATTCATCTGGAAAACTAGTCCAGGTTGGGTCACGCCTTGTTTCTTCAATGACCATGTTATGCAGAATGATACAAGTCAGCATAATTTTGTTCATTTCTTGAATATCAAAAAAGCGTGCCCGCCCAGCTAAGATGGCAAACTTCCTTTTCAGTGTGCCAAAAGCGTGTTCAAAATCCTTTCTGCATTTCATATGTTGGGTGTTAAAGTACTTCATATCCTTCGAAGACTTCGGTCCAAAACCTACTTGTTTATAAGATTGAACCATATTTGACCATTCTGGATAGAATCCCTCTGCTAGATAATAACTCCGAGTGTAGTGATGACCGTTGATGGTGAAATTATAGTGTGGTGCGACCCCATTCTTAATATCTTCAAACAATGGTGACTTATATAAAACATTGAGATCATTATTTGAACCCGGGAGACAAAAAAGGCATGCCAAAACCAACAATCGTAAGTAGCCGAAACTTCCAAAATTACAGTTGGTTTTGGATAATGACCCTTATATTGCCCTTATCATTCTACCGGACACGCATGCCACGTACAGTTCATGCAGTCAAGATTACCTAGCATTCCTGGAAAACCCCTCTCGGTGTTTTCTGCAGTTATTCTTTGAACATGTTCCTGAGTAGGCTTTCTTAAAAAGGTTGGACCAAAATTCTCAACTATTGTTTCGCAAAAAAATTTGAGATACCTAAAGGAAGTTTTTTTCCCAATACGGATGTAATCATCCGTGGAATCCGCTGGTACCCCGTAACATAGTATACAGAGGGCCGCAATGACCTTTTTCTCGGGACTAAAGCCTCGTACATGTAGTGCATTATACTGATAATTAAATAAAGGTTGTACCTGATAAATCTCGGCATTAATCCTTTGCGTCAAGTTGTGGCCCATGCGGAATCGTCCCTGAAAATTCTCTTCGGAATAGACACAGTCATGATTAAAATAATCATGCATCAACTTTTCGTGGTAAAAATGTCGATTCCGCCACGTCCATATTCTAGTCGCAACTTCATATGGCTCTAAAGACTTTGGTATGGTCCCGGATTGTAATTGCAACATAAAATTTCGCCTTCTTCTATCTTGATCTGCATCTTCATCCATTTGACGCAAAAACTCCATACACAGTTCTTCATCTTCTTCATACTCCATTTCATCCATATCCATATCTTCCTCAGAAGAATAAAAATCAGAATTCATGGTTGAAAATTGAAAGCAATTGAAAGAAATGATTGATCGGATGAAAGATTGTTGTGAATTTGTAAGATCAAACTCGAACCGTATTTATAGAGACAAAAACTAGCCGGTATAAACTAGTCGTTCTGGTGGCCGTTGAGAAGTAGTCGTTAGCGACCTTAGTTCAAAAGCCAGCGCCTCTTTTACAAATGCCAGTGTTTGTGCCACGACTGCCAGCGTTTATCGTTTGAGTGCTAGCGTTTACATTAAGGACACGCGCTAAGCTATCTAACACCCACTGCTTTACCATAGCGGGAAAACCAGTTTGGCCATCCACCTGGCTCAAAAAAATAATGGATTTGGCCATTGCCATAGGAATTTCCCTAAGGCCCTAGGCGCACAAGTCGCCCAAGGGGCACTAGAAGATAAAAGGCCATACGCGCAGAAATGTGAACTATAAGGGGCGACTAGCATACAAAACGCCATACGCCATAAAACGCAGAAATGTGAACTATAAGGGGCGACTAGAAGATAAAACGCCATACGCGCAGAAATGTGAACAAAATGCAATGTAATAAAGGTAACTAGGGTTTACAGCACGTGTGTTATATAAATTATGTATAATCATGCTTGAAACTAACTTCTAGTCAAATTATTCTGGATTTTAAAACAGAAGCCCGGAGAACATGGGCTTTTATATACATGTAAGATCATTTTGTAAATAGCAATATATTGTCAAATTATAACGTGTAATCTGAATAATTTTATATGTTTCTATTTTAAGTTTATCTATTAAGATAAAATCAAAATGAAAAATAGGTTCTTGAGAAAATCTCACCTTTCTAGACCAAAAAGTTGTGAATAGATTAAAACTCCGACAACCTGTGATAGCCAAATTTTCATGATCTGTCTAATCACAAAATACATGCACCCCTAAATTCAAACCATGAGTTTAGCGTAATCAATAAAGTTATATTTGAAAATATATACTTCAGCTAAATATACAAAAAATGATATTTATGTAAATGATAGAAACCCCAAAAATATGAAACAATGTAAAAAATAAAGGATTTTCTCAAATGATGTTAGCTCAGAGTAGTTTAACTGGTCACAGATGTAGGTTTTGGTGGATGAAGATCGAGAGAAAATTGAAAGAAGATTGAACAGAACTATACTCTTGGATTTGAGTGTCTTCCTCTCCGCAATCTATCTCCCTTCCCGACTTTCTGATTTTCATTTGCTCCAATGTAAGGAATTAGAGTTTTCAAATCCACTCATCCTACTGAATGTGAGCGAGAGAATCAATTGTTCATTTTTATGGGAAGGTAGGTTTGCTATTTTCTGTTGACCGAATTCCATTTTGATTTAGACTTTTGAGATGGAAATAAGAGAGTAAGTAATTAGTTTTTCTCAATTAAAGCGTGTATTCATGTGATCGACCGAAACTGTGAATTTACCAATTGGGAGGAAAAATCAGGACTGGTCTTTATCTTTGCTGACTTAGCGAAGCTTCATTTTATAATACAGTACAAATAAATAAGCAAAAAAGTATACGTAGCTAGGGTACAACCCTTACCATAACGACTCATCTCGATAATAAGTAATTTTCGTGTATTGATTTTGACTTGTGCCCATTTGTTTGTTATAATTATATAACTCAACATTTTTTTTTTTTGATCTTTCATGTATTTTAACCGAGTTTATGTTACTAATAAGACGGTCAACCACAACTTTTAATTTATAATGATACTGGTGTATTTTCAAAGTTTGTAGTAAATAGTGGTAAAAACTGTGTTCTTTTCGAACTTGTGAAGGGAATAATTTTTTTTAGATTTAAATAAATAAATAAATTTTATACACAAGTATTGACAAATTGGGCGAGAGTTACTAGGGCTTAGGATTCCACCTAATTCATTTCTTAAGGTTCAAATAATATTTCTTTTATCAATTATAGCTCGAAAAATATATAAAATATATTGACTCTAATTTATTGCCAAGATAGATTCTCAAAATATTAGGTGTAAATGTTAAGCATGAGACATCAAATCATATAAGCTAAGCATGACCCATCAAATCAAATGACAACTAATTAATTTAAATCATAATTTCAATTAAAATTAATGCAAAAGTCATGAAAAGAATTAAATATAATTACCCAAGTCTGAATAAGGCTTCCTCCATCGCCCCAGTTTTGGGGTTTAGCAACTCATACTGTAGACACGCTCAAAATTCATTTTTATTGCTCAAAAGTGCTTACAAGAGGTGAAAAGATAAGAAAACTAAGTTGTTGTTCTTTTTCTTTTTTGCAGCAGCAGAAAAATCTGCTCTACAACCTTCTGTTCTTCTCCCCAATCACTCGACACCCCTCCATAACAACCAGAGCAGCCTATTTATATCCAACAGCACCAAAAAATCTCGCTCATTCACTCCATATAATGCTCCATAACTTTGCCAGACACGGGAATATATTCTTACCTTTTTTGTAGCAGCTAGGGAATAATTCCTTGATTATTCTTACATGTTTAACAAAATTGGGAGTAATTTCCTTTTTTCACGTGGAACCATCAATTAGGTTTCCTGTTTTAGTGAAACAGGATAATATCCAATTGAATCCAAGGGAATATTCACAGAAATCTCGTCCAAATCTTCTCTTAAAATCTTTGTAATGCAAAACAAATTTCCCGCCAATTTCTTAATTTTCCAATGAATAGAATAGGTGCCTCTTATCCAAATCCCGGATGCCTTCATCCGTGGGATGCCTTTATCAATTTTCGAGGTGCTTATAGTAAATTTCTGGGGTGCCAATAACATTAGTCCGGGGATACTTCCAATACATTTTCGAGGTGCCTTTAGTACTTCCTTCAGAGGTGCAAATACCCGCTTTTCGAGCAATTTTCTCCAGAAGAGGTTATTTTTCTAAAAATTCCTACATAGACATAAAATAACAGAATAAATACCAAATCGAGTACTAATAATACATACAATTGAGACATATTAGACACATAAATGTGTCTATCAGATACCTATTTTGTAGCGACACCAAATTAACATAGCCTATTTCTACTCAACAATCGTTGCCACCATTACAAAGCCATCTAATACTTTCTCCACCACAACCGCCACCTACTCCCATTGGCCGTTTGTCGTACTTCTAATTTTGAATCACAAACATCATGAGTAAAGTTTGGTTGAACAAACTTAGGTCATTAATTAATTTATTCCATTATATTTTTTTATTGTTATGTACTCCGTTGTATTGCAATCAATTTTATTTTAACGGTTAGAACCATGGTTTATACAACCGGGTACTAAAGGTAGCAGGGTACTGTTTAGGTGATCCGGCGGTTATGAATATTTTTTCCTTCTAAATGGTAAGGTCTCATCCTCAAAATGTGATATATGTTTTTTTCCATCGTGATGACCAACAACATCTTTCACGATACAATATTGCATGTGTTGTAAATATATAGAACTAATAATGTCCACGACTATTCACCAACATCACCACCGTAAAACCACACATCGCCATTATTTTTTTCCACCACCACTAATATTATCGCCTCCACCACCACCTCTTATACCAGCCACTAGTTCTTCCACTCCTAATCACTAATTATTTTTATTAATGTAAATATACATATTTATTAGATTAATTAAGAAAATATTTATTTAATGATGAAAAGTTAATAAATTATTTATTATGATAGATTAATTAGACACTAAATTAATAAAACACTCATAATGATTAATTTTAATTAGAGCAAACTACAACCATGGATTTAGCTTTCACCAGAATGCATCACGACAGCTCTTTATCTAGGTAAAAGAATTGTACAAACTATGCTTTATATTTTTGATGTCACTTGTGCTGTATGTATGGGCGCTCATTTCAAATTTTTCAAGGGAAACGGCATTTCCCAATAGCAGAATTTCACTCTCTGCACGGCGTAACGAAGCTTGCGATGGAGAGACTGTAAGGCATTACCATGTAATGTTTGGGTAGGAGTCCGTCTGCCAACTGTTTGATAAAATACCTAACAAAATGTATGACTAAGGATTACGTTTACCAACACTTTTCAGTGCAGTCTTTAAGTTTATTTTAAGGGAAGGAAATTATAAGATTAAGATAATTTTGATGCTCATGGTTTGGCTAAATTCGCTATAGGTTGAAGAAATAATTACAGCTAGGCTAACAACTGACGAGGAATTTTTTGATTGTCACGCAGTAGGAGGCCCGGCCCATTTGGAGTACATCCGGCAAAGAAGAGAACAGAAGAGAGGAGAAGAAAACTATGGCCAAGAGAACGAATGGTGATTTTGCATCTGTAGAAAATGGGGATGTCTTGTGACTCTTGTTTGAAATTTTCCTCCGTCGAGATTGATGTTTCAAATGAGGTTAGTTTCGAAACAATGGTTATCAATTTTATCCGATCCAAACTTCACTTCTGCTTGGACAAAAATTAATGATTTCAAGCCATGGATGACATTTATATATGATACCGGTAAGCGATTATGTCACGACTTGGACAACAGATATTTACTCGAAATTCATATCTGATATGTTTTCACTAGATTTCGTTTCTTCAAAAGTACAAGTTATACATTTTAGCGGGTTCAAACCATGGTTTAGTTTTATGTTCAACCACTAAACATCAACAAACAGAATCATATGTATGTAATCCACTTCTGAAGCAATATGTTATGTTACCCAAACCAGCAGTTACTTATAAGGTCAGTGTCTTCATGAGTCTGATTTGTGCAACATCTTCTGAACTGGTTTACAAAGCAATTCGTGTCCCCCAATTTTCCAAAGTGAAAAGAAATTTCAAAATCGAAATATACTCTTTGGATTTGGATAAATGGAATGTTTATGAAGTTTCGTGTGATCAGGCTGTTTCTATGCCAGTATCCTTATGAAGAAATTTTAATATGATTGAACATAATGGAGTCTTGTATTGGAGTGAAGGACAAGGTAAGAGAATTGTAGCTTTTGACATCAAGAACAAAAAAACATAGAAGATACTGGCGGTGACGGTGGTAATCAACGATACTCTAAGGTGATTGTATTGCCAAATGAAGTTGTTAAACCATGGTATGAAAAATGTCTTACGGAGTTCAAAGGGTCTATTGCTTGTATCCATTGCCATACATGGCATATGAGTATTTGGGTACTGCAAGATGATGATGACACTAATAACGTATGGGTTCGCCGTTTCCTCTACACACGGCCTTACAATTATAGTTTTGACTATATCTTCCGGCCTGTAGCTTTTGATTCTACAACTCAGAGTATTGTAACCTTGGAAATCTTCGCTAGTGCTGATTCGTATCATGTAAGTACCCACAATATCGAAACTGGAGTATCTACATCGGATAGGGTTTCTAACAGTTCAAATAATGCTCCCCATTTCATCAAGGCATTTGTGTTGACTCTTTTGCCGACACCTCTGTGCAACTAGAGTGAGCATTTGAGCTGTAGAACATCCTCCTCTAATGAGATTTCCAGGGCATTTACATTCAGGTATATATCAGGAATTTTTATTTTATAATGCTGTTGCATCCATTGTAATAAATGTGCTTCATACTGTTTTTGAAGTTATAACTAGTTCTGATTATTCCAAGAATCAATGGTTTCTTGTTTTGTTCATGAGTCAATTCTGTTATTGGTTATAGAAATGCTGCAGAAATGGTTTATTTCTTGTTTCTGTCAAGTGTTTGTATTTGTGTTTTTAGATTCCAAGTGTCACATTGAGACATTCAACTACTACTATACTAGTCACTAACATGTATGTATCTAAAATGGCATCATTAGGAAATGAAATTTCTAAAGACGAGATTCTTAAGGATCGAGCAAGAGAGAGGAGAGCATAGACGCGCGGAAACAATATACTACATTGATAATAATTTGGTGTCTTAACTTTCATGGCTCAACGTCCTATTTATATTGTTCACAAACTTGACGACCACTCAAGGCACTTTCCTAACTAAGATCAAACTCTAAACATAGACACTTTCCTAATATAACTCTCACAACTTAATGTGCGTATCTCCTAAATATAGATTCTCCTATATTATTTCCTATTACCCTCCCTCAAGATGGAGCATGGAGATCACGAATGCCCATCTTGGACAAAAGAAACTTAACTTCGGCTTTCTTCTTACTTATTTTTTTCAACGCTTTTGCGAAAAAAAAATCTTCAGATCGTAGTTTTAAGGACATTACGGTCCCAATCATAGTTTAAGGACATTTCGGTCCCCTTCGTAGTTTAAGGACATTACGGTCCCATCTTTGAAAGTTTAAGGACATTACGGTCCTATCTTCGTAGTTTAGGGACATTTCGATCCTCTTCGTAGTTTAAGGACGTTTCGGTCCCCTTCGGAAGTTTAAGGACATTACGGTCCCAATGGTAGTTTTAGAACATACCGGTTCCATCGTAGTTAGGGACATTTCGGTCCTAATGGTAGTTTTAGAACATACCGGTTCCATCTTAGTTTAGGGACATTTCGGTCCTATCTTCGGAATACTTCTTGTACTCCTGGTTTCTTCGTACAATACTTCTTGTACTCTTTAGACAACTCATAGGATTTTAACCTACTATTGTTGTTCTTTCTCTCATCACCTCTTGATGATCGATTCTCTTTCTTCACAACATTGTTGTTGTATTTCTTTTTTTTTTCTTTGTTCCAGTTACGCTTGTTAGAGTCGAAACTTTCACACTTCTTTGTTCTTTTAAATTGTCTCACAATCTTTCTCTTGTTATGCTTCTGCCACAAGCAATAACTATCACAAAGTCTGCCACACTTTGTAGGATTTCCAAGTTTCTCTCACAAACTCTTCAACCACACTTAAGCTTTGTGCAACGTCTCTATCACAAAGTCTCACTTACTGTCACAAAATGTGACCTTTTCTTCTGTCACGCTTCTGTAACAACTGTGACATCCTTCCGTCACGTTCTCTTCATATGTAACAATTTTCCTCCAAGTGTTATTGTTATTTGTAACACTTTTTTCTTTTTCTTTCACGGACTTGGAGTACAGAACCTCCTCACCCTCTCTAATCCTTTCTTCAGTCAGCATCATATCCATACTAACTCTTTCTTCTGTCGGCAACAACCAACAACCTCCTTGAGATTAACATGAACCAAGCTACCGTAATCCCAAAGATTTATCAATTTTTCACGGCAGCAACCTTGTTTAATGTACATCGCCTTCCTTTACAATCTTGACTACCTCATTCATCTCCTGACATTCTAATTCTCGGCCCCATAAGTTTTGTTTATTCTCTTGCTTTCCTTGTTCCGCGGTGATTTTGAACATACCACCAACACAAGTTCAAACGAACCGAGTATCTCCATGTTTTGATCATCCTTGCTTGGCCGCTGAACACTTTAAACTTGTACCAAAACTCCCGTGTCATCCTTAGCTTCTCAACTTCGAGAGTATGTCTTAATCCAATTCTTCGTACGGGCTCACGAGCTCACAACTGTGAACACACTGATCACGAAGGCATCAGAATGCTCACAACCAATCATCATAATATAGAATAATTTTTGATGATGATATCTTAGTGTTGATTCCTTGGCTCAAAACCTTCGGGTTTATCACAGCCTCATCCAACAACTCCATGCAGGGTGTTTGCGCACGGGATATAGATAAACACAAAGAAAACAAAACGTACAAGTAAAGATCCACGGGGTTAGACAGATATAAAGTGCTGAAATGTAAACAAGACCGAGGTTTACGTGGTTCAGCACTAAGGCCTACGTCCACGGGGTTTGTTGTTTCAGTATGTTCTTCACGGTTACAAGAGTAGTCGAATGACTTTTAGGTTTACATGTATTTTCCCTTCTAAAGGATTAACTTACACTCGTAATCTTTCTCTCTCCTTTCCTTCCTGTTTTTTTCCGATCCCCTTTCCTCTTAGTGGAGAAGGGGTATTTATAGGGTTAGAGTGTGGGACCCATCTCTGAAGGCCGTTGGAACCTTATCTTCTAGTGTCTTGTGTCCATCACGCAGATGTCTGCGTTTGCCACTTGATCACGCAGAGACATCCTCGCTCGTCCCACGGATTGATCGACACGTATACTGCTCAGAGTGTTTAATGAGGGTGGTTGAGATGCCTGCTCGTGTCAGACAAGTGTCTTCTGCCCCTGTCACGTCCGTGTCAGCTAACTTTCTCTCCACCGTTGATCTTAGATTCTTTTGGGATGAGATAAAGTAACTCCTTGGGGTTTATTTGGTGTTCCGTAGTACATCGTATTTTGATGTCTTGGCCTGCCTGCTTTCCACGTATTTTTCTATATACACGTGTCTGATGGTGAGATATATGTATACACAATTTTCCCCTATTCTTCGGGCTTGAATGTTTAATGGGTGCACTGAAGAAAACAGTCGTTGCATATTCTTCTATCTCTCCTAATAACTTTTCCTAGATACTTGGGCACGTCTTTTATTTGTGCATTAACTGCTCATGTAACGGGCACGTTTCCCATTCCTCCATTAATTTCCTTCTCTTTCTTTCGGGTATATTAAGGAGAGAAAGAAAATTAATTTCATTCTTCCGAAACATTCTCTCAATTTTAGTTCTTCGTTCTTCAGCCTTTAAATTCTCTGTCAGTCTTCATTCGTCAGCCCTTAAATTCTATGGCAGTCTTCATTCTTCAGCCCTTAAATTCTCTGTCAGTCTTCATTCTTCAGCCCTTAAATTCTCTGTCAGTCTTCATTCTTCAGCCCTTAAATTCTTTCCATTGAGCATTAATCACGCTTGCCTCCTCTTTATTTCTGATTTGTTCTTTCTGCTGCTGTTTTTGCTGGTAAGTTTTTCTTTTCTTTGTTTCCATGGTTTTACGCTATGTTGATTTGTAAATTTTCTTCTACTGTTGTTCCTTGTTTGTGATGAAGAAGTTCTTTCAATTCTTGCATGCTAGTTTCCCCTGTTCTTCGTCTTAAATCAAGGAGGCCAGTGTTAGGGTAGGGATTTTATGGAATTTTGATCATGTATGCTAATTTTAGGGATTCTGTGTTATCGTGTGTGGATTTCTATTTATGTGGTTTTTTTGATCGTTGGTAATGTCCTTGAGTTTGTTTTTGACTTTTTTATGATTAATCTTTTCGCAGCCATGTCTGACCGTCCGCGGCTTCCTTATCAGACTCCTGGTTCTGGTCTATCGAGATCTCCTCCGCGTAGAGAGTCTCAAGATGATGTTCGTAGAAGTCGAGTTTCTTCTGGGGCGAAGGCCTCAACTTCTAGGGAAGAGGTTCCTTCGACCAATCCTTCTGGGTCTCGAAGAGTTGTTGATCGCGCGGTGTCTCGTCCGCGGGATGGTATTAGGAGTACGCAGTCACCGACCCGTGCTATCTGTTTTGATGTTCCTCCCTTACGTTCTGTAGAGCCCGAGCGTCTGCCGCCCCCTCCTATAAGTTCATTTAGAGGGAAGAATACCAAAGGTAGTGTTCCGAGGGTTGAGTCTTCAAAGAATCCTTCTTTGAAGAGAAAGGCTTCCGAGGCTTTCATTGGTTCATCCGGCCCCGCCGAGGAGGATGAGGCTGCTCCATTGATACGCAGCGTTTCGGTCAGTAAGAAAAAAGTAACGTTCAAGCATATTGATCTCGAGATTTTCAAGGAAAAGCATGAGCTTCAAGCCTTCGAAGTTCGTTTCTATGCCCCTGAGGATGATATTACTTATGAGCTTATCTCAAAGTATGAGTTCGATGAATTTCATTTGTTGACCACGGTTGGTGCGTTCGAAGCTGGTCTTATGCTGTCGTTGTACAAGTCAGGTGATTCCTTCTACTATGATGTGCTTGCTAGTCGTGAAGGCTCTTCCACCAATACTCACAACCGTTCTGTATCGCAACTATCGGGGAATTATCTCCGCGCCCTGAAGGAATGCTATCTGCGGAGTAAGGGGGAAACGACAATGACTTGTTACGTTCCCAATCCCGCGGAGAAGGAATGGTATACTCCTGAGAATTTCAATAACTCCTTCGGTGATTACGTCAACAGTAGGAACCGTAAGCCGTGGAGTGTCAGCCTCCGGAATCTCGCTGCTCCTTGGGGCGAAATTCGTTTGTTAAATGAGATCAGCGATGCCAAGCTGAAGTATGTTCCCGGCACGGAGGGGTCTAGTCAGCGGAAACTTTTCCCGGCCCGCGAGAGGATCAAGCGCGACCATGACTACGAGTGGCACGCTACCGTTATCGAAGTGGTTGGTCCATGGGCGTACGGTTGGATTCCTAGTCCCCGCGGTTGGCGTCCTACTGAGAGTAGCAAGCCGCGTGAATCTCCTCCTGCTCGTTATGGAGATTTCTGTCCCTGGCGTTTAAATTTCGCAGGTATGAATTTTCATTATGCCCTTGACGTTGTGGAGGAAGACGAGGAGGAAGGTTCTGGTGCTATACTTCCACCGAGGAGTGCCTCGACTGCTCAGGTACGCGGATTCTAGCTGCGCTTCTCTTTCTTTTAGAAATTCAACTGTTCGGGAAAAATAATTCTTTTGGTTTTCAGGTGTCGAAGAAGAAAAAGATTAAGCCGAAGTAGTCTTCTACCATTGTGATGGGTGAGGCTGAGGCCCATGAAGAAGTTACAAGTCCGGTGAACGAAGAGTTTGCTGAGGATGAGGAGATTACAGATGGGGAGGAACGTACTGGTACTTCCCCTATCAATGTTGAAGAAGAGGTCTGTGCGGGTCAAGATGGTGATGAAGGGAGAAACAACGCCGGTGTTATTGGTGATATTTCTGTCCCTGTTGAGGATGCCACGGAGACTCTCCCCACCCTTTCTCAAGAGTTTTCTTTTGATCGGCTGTATTCTACAGGGGAGTTTATGGATGATGCCCTCGATTTTCCTGAGGACTTCTCTCTACTGTCCCCCAATGATGATTGGGATGTCCTCGGGGGTGCTAGTAACGGAGACGCTGCTGTTCAAGATGGTGGCGCGGAGGAGCATGGTGCGCATGTGGATGCCGACATTTGTGCTGATGGGGCCGCGTCAGAAAAGGGGAAGTCGGTGATTGATTCGCCTGCTGCGGATCTCCCTCATTCACCGACATATGAGGGTGAGGACGCCATAATGGATTGGCTCAAAGAAAAGAATCTGTTATTTGTCCCTCATCCCGTCCCTGTTGTTGCCGGTAAAAAGGATTCTGATGCGTATACCCGTCGTATGATGGAAATGTCTTCCAAGGCGCGGGTGTCTGAAGCCTGGGGAATAAATTTGAGTGTTCCCGAAGCTACCCTTGTGTCGGAGCCTCCTACTTCCGTTGCAGATATGATGTCCATAGCCGACGGGTATCAATATGGCTTTCCTCAGCAGCGTGTCTTGGAGGTTAAATTTCGTACGTACTTCTACGTGACGATCCAATTCTTCGGTAAAATAATGTTTTTCGTCTTGATGTGTAGATGATGAGGAGTGAGCATTGTAACCACGTTCAGTATCAGTTCTTCAAAGCGAAATCTCTGAAGCTCGAGGCTAAGCTTCGTCACAGAGAAAAGGAATTATCTGCGGCTGAGGTGGAAATAGAAGAGCTGAAGAAAAGCCTCAAGGAGAAAGAAAAGCTGGGTGAAGCGGAGGCCAGTCTTCGTTCAGAGCTTGTTGTTGTTCGCGCTGAGTTAGAGCAAACTCGCGGCCAAGTTTCAGCTTTCACAGGTTTGGTTCTTTTTTTCTCTTTTTCCCTCGCAGTGTGTCGTCATTCCTCTATTTCTTAGTTGTTCTGTCTGAGTCTCCCCACCCTATCTCCAGTGGGTGGTGTCCCCGAGCTGATATGGCTTCGAAACGAAAGGGCACAGCAGAAATCTCGTGTTAAAGAACTTGTTCAGAAAATTAAAAGTGAAGCCAAGAAATGGGATGCTCGGGCTGAGGTATGGCGCGCAAGGCATGTTCAGATGGTCGACATGCAAAATCTGTATAACCATGACCGTGCTTTATTTAATGGTACGCTGCTGTGGACACGTGATAGTCTGCGGGAATCCCGTGAGCGTACTTCTTTGTTGGAGTCTAGGATACAACTACTGGAAGAGGAATTACAAAAGGCTCGATCCCTCCCTTTTCCAGGAGTGGAGGATAGTGCGCGGTATCTGATCAGAGAAAGGGATAATGCCCGTGCCGAAGCCAACGCTCTAAGCAAGGCCCTTGCCGCGTCCCTTGTTGAAGTAGCTCGTCAGGCTGAGTCTGAGAGGAATCTTGAAGTGTGTATGTACAGATTGAGCAAGGGGGTATCAGAGATAAACAAAGAAGTCGACCATCTTCGTCATATGGATTCGATGAAGCAGGTAGAATTAGATGCCAGTCAATTTACTCTCACCAACCTTCAATTAGATTATAAGAAATTATCCGCGGAATATGATCATCTTGATGAAGCGCGAGATGCGGTTGTTAATGATTATGAAGAAGCTTCGGCTTGTGTCGAAGGTATAACCCTATTCCATCGAGTGTGATTGTGTTTTTTCTGTGCTAACTCCCTGGTGTTGTCTTTTTCAGAACTTGAGGGACAACTTCGCGTTGCAAATGAAAAACTTGAAAAGGCTCAATCTTCCTTAGCGCAGCAGGAAGAACAGACTAAGCATTTTAAGAGTTTGGCGGCATCCCGCGACGAGGCCGTCGGTGCTGCTTCTAAAGAAGTGAGTCATCTGTCGTCATTGTTATCCCAGGCCCAACAGCGGATGACAGTTATTAAGCACAAGGCTCGGTGTCAATTGGCTGAGGAGACGAACAAGATGCTAGAGAAGATAGAACTTGGCCTAAAGAACGAGCATGGTCTTGTGAAGAATTATCCGCATCGTCCAGTTCCTGCTGAGTTGCCTGGCTCCTCGGGACCCTCATCTGGTGGGAGCGTCCCTTCAAGTCTTCGGAACGATCCTGCTGATGGGGCGGCATCATCTAGGTAGAGACCGCTGCATTTTGTAGAGACCGCAGCGGCATTATCCTTCCACTTTTTGTAATCATGTAAAAAGAATATTTTTTGCTAGTATCATGTAAAAGGAATATTTTTTGATGTGTACTCTTTCTTGAATTGGCCTTCCACTTTTTGTAATCGTCCTTTACGAAATGGATCCTTTTCTTGATATACCTGCAATGTTGGTTTGTTTTTATTTTAAGCATTGTGATGAAAGACTCTAAAAATAAAAAAGGATTTTAAGTGTTTGGGTGCGATCCCGAAGGGAGGTACCTTCGTGATCGGCTTGAGACCTGTCTCCCCGCTGGCTAACCCTTGGCCAGAGGATTCCCAGACGGTGGGGGCCGAGGCAACGTTCTAGGATATGGGGTTAAAAAATTTACATACACCCATTCCGTCGACCCGTTGCCTTAAGATTGGTTGGGTATCTCTTTCTGCTGGGTGCCTTCCCCCTGGTCTTACACTTATGGACACTGACGGGGGAACCCTGAGAGATTTTACTTTCCCCAATATTGTCGATAGGTTTAGTGGATACATAGAAAGCTTGTTTGATTGATAGGTTGAGGCCTGCAATTCCTCGTCCAGAGATAGAAACATGTAGAGTGGTCACACTCCCTTCTTCTTCTGGTACCCTTCACGCAGTTGCAAGGCTGCGTTGCCCCTATGGGAAGTATGGTTTGAGCCACTTAGCATTCCAAGGATGTCGGAGGACTTCGCCTTTCAGATTACGAAGGTAGTAGGATCCGCTTCCCGCAATATCATGTATTATAAAAGGTCCTCCCCACGTAGGTGCTAACTTTCCCCATCTCTTCTCTCGTTGATACTGTGGGATTGTTCTTAAGACATACTGCCCTTCTATAAAATTCCGGAGCTTTACCTTTTTGTTGTACTCCCTTGCAAGTCTTCGTTGGTAATTTTCCATCTTCTGCAATGATGCTTCCCTTCTTTCTTCTAGGTCGTCCAATCTCTCTAACATCATGTCTGTTGTGAGATTTTTATCCCACGCTTCGGTCTTTGTGGTTGGCATGAGTATCTCTGTAGGGATGACTGCTTCAGCTCCATAAGTGAGAATAAACGGGGATTCCCCCGTGGCGGATCTTCGCGTTGTCATGTATGCCCATAACACATTGTGCAGCTGTTCACACCATCTCCCTTTATGCTCGTCTAATTGTTTTTTGAGTATAAGGGCGAGGGTCTTATTGGTAGCTTCCGCTTGCCCGTTGCTTTGAGGGTATATGGGGGTGGACTTGTTCTTTCTTATATTGAAAGTATCGAAGAGCATGTCTATATTTTTCCCCTGTAATTGTTTACCATTATCACATACAATTTCAGCGGGTATACCGAATCTGCAAATGATATTCTGGAATATGAAATAAAAACATCCACATCTCTGATCCTGGCCAAGGCCTTAGCCTCCACCCATTTACTGAAGTAGTCCGTGGCTACTATCAAAAATCGTCTTTTCCCTGATCCTTTGATGAAAGGCCCGACGATGTCTACGCCCCATTTTGCAAATGGCCACGGGCTATCGACGGAGTTTAACATTGTTGCCGGCGCGTGGATCTTTTTGGCGAAGCGCTGACATTCTTCACACCGTCGGGACATCCTCGCGGCATCATGTATCATTGTCGGCCAGTAATATCCTTGCGTTTTTGTTTTGTCAGCTAGTGATCTCATGCCGCTATGATTCCCCGCGTCACCATAATGGATATCATTTAGAATTCGATGCCCCTCTTTCCGGGACAAGCAACGTAGTAATGGTCCGAGGAAGGATTTCTTGTACAGGACCCCATCCCGAAGATCATATCTTCCTACTTTGGAGAGTATCTTCCTAGCTTGTTTCTGATCCGCAGGTAAGCTTCCTTTTTCGAGAAAGGCATGGATCATCACTCTCCAGTCATCTTCGTTGCTGAAGTCTTCGTCTTGATTTGCTCTTGAAAGGATATCTTCTTCGTCAAAGTCGTTATGGATGTCTTCTCCTACATGGTCTTCGATATTTTCTTCCACTGTATCTTGATTGGTAATGAAGGAGAATTGAGATGCAATCGAAGGCTCGTATACCCTTGCTATTTTAATATCTTCGACGTTTTTATCCCTCAGCATGGATGATATATATGCTAGGGCATCCGCGTGCCTGAGGTCCCTTCTGCATAAGTGCGCGGAACTTGATGTTCGGGATTTATGATGCCAATGTTTGGACCAAGGCCATGTAAGCTGAGAGGGTGTCATCGTACACATTATACTCGAGCCCTATTTGCTGTATGACAAGCTGCGAATGATATGCCCCGAAAAGGGTGTTAAAATTATCCCCGGCCAAAAACTTGGTGGACCCGGAGATATGTATAAAATTAAAGCGCAGAAAAACGGGGGCCTACAGTAATACCGCAAGTGCACGGTCGTCGGTTGTAACTCGTGCAAGTACGGGTCGATCCACAGAGATCGGGTGTGTTTTGTAGTGTTTCTAGCTAATTGGGTTCCTAAATTGCTATTGGGCTATGAAGCCTTTTGGCTTAAATTGGGCTTTGAGTACTAATGGGTTTGAATGCCCTTTGAATGAATTGGGCTCTGTAATGTGAACTGATGCTTTGGGCTCAGTTGGTCTTTGAAATGTAAATGGGCTTTGGCCTTACAGTGAACTGAGTCTTGTGCTCAGTTGTTCACTTATGAATTGGGCTGGGCCTTAACAATGAATTTGGGTTTGGGGCCTTAATGAACTGGGCTTTGGTTTTAGTTAAGGATCTGGGCCTTTGGGCCTTTGAGGAACTGAACTTGAGCTTTGAACTGGACTGATGGGCTTTTGCTTGGCTGCAGGTTTGGCAGCAACAACAGCAGAGGCAACTTGACAGCAGCAACAGCAGCAGCAGCTTGGCAGAGGCAACACAGCAGCACTAGAAAGGAATGCAGCAGCAGCACAAGTGCTGCACAGCAGCTGCAGGGCAGTGGAATAAGAGAAGCAACAAAGTTGCAGCAAGCCAAAAAAAGTAGCAGCAATAGAGGTAAATCAGCAAATAACAGAAAACAGTGCAAGATGAATGCACAAGCAACAGAATGTTCAAGCAGCAGCAGCACAAGGCAGTGAAGAAAATGCACAACAGGAGAAAATAGCAAACAAAAGCAACACAGGGCAAAAACAAGGAACAAAGCAAGTGAACCAAGGCCTAAGGCCAAGGGCAGGGATGTGGAGATACTGAAAGTGAGGAAAACTAAGGCAAGAATACAGGCATACTAAAAGAATGGGAATAGAATTAGCTTGCTCATTGTCACTAGTGAGCACTAATTTCTCCCAATGCTCAATCAACAGTGCAACCTAAGCATACACAAATAGAATGGCAAGATAATCAGCTTGCTATGAGCACTGATTTCTTCCATTGCACAATTAGTTCAAAGCTTCAAAGGTAACTAGCCTAGCCTTCCATCAAACTAACAGCAAATTAAACATGACAGGAACATTAACAAACATCAACAGGAGCCTCAAGCATTAACAGGACACAAGTAACAGGCATTGATTGGATATTAAAACATGGAACAATGAACAAGCACATTAACAGGAACTTAAACAGGATATGAAAAGTAAAACAACTGAAATTGAAATTGCAAGTGGAACATGAACATCAAACAAAGCAGCAAATTGAACTAAAAAAAACAACATTAACAGAACATGAACTGAAATTGAAAAGTGAACTGAAATTAAGCAGAACTTGAAAGTCCTGGATGCAGGCTAATCCAAGCATACTTTTACAACACACCCATAGTTCCTATTTATAGTCCACAACACAATTAGGGTTCTACCCATTTTCCCAAAATAACAGTAGACTAGGGTTTGATTTCTTTACCTAATTTGATGTAGCAACATCAAATTGAACTCGACCCATTACTCTATTTGTCCTTCTCTACCTCTCCATGCCTTCAATTTCACTCTAGCTCGACCTAATTTACCTATTTCACACTTTAGGGGTTCGGTTGAAAATGTGTGGAATAAGTAAAGTAGATGGACTAGGGAGATGGGAACAATGATGGGTTATCATTGTTTGACGCTGTGGTACTTATGGTGGTGATGGTGGAGCAGATGGGATAGCAGGTGGAGGAGATGGTGGCGGACATGGTGTCTCTGCAGAGGGAGGGGGTGGAGGAGAGGGGCTCGATGGTTTGGGAGAAGGGTGCGTTTGGGTAGCTGGTATAGGGTTTGGTTGCTAGGGTGTTAGGCGGCTTCATCAAATTTCGATGTTGCGCGAAGCTTAGCCGTGGGATGTGGAGCTGGTAGGTAGATCGGACGGTGATGCGGAGGCAAGCGAGGAGCGACCGTCGGATGAATGGATACAACGAAACGAACGGTACTTGATGGAGTTAGGTACTGTAGTGTAAGGCGAAGATATCAAACTTCGATGAACAGCAAGGGATCAACCGTTGGATTCAACTACCATCTAATCTGAAGGCTTGGAATTTCAGCGCTGTGGTGCTCGGCAGAGACTTCGGATTTTGATGCTCTATGAAGGAGCGACCGTCGGATGCTTCTGAGAACTGATCTGATGGCTAAGAACGGAGGCGCTTTTGTGTGTAGAAAATGAGGTTGTGCGTACCATTCTTCGCGGCTTCCTTGCGTAATTTCTCCCGGCTTTTCACTACTTTTCTGCTCTTTTTGCTTCGCGATTCATCCGAACTTTATTTATTACCTAAAAATGCAAAATTAAGTAAGAAAAATATTTATTCTTGAAAACAAAGAAAATACAGAATATGGGATAAAATGTAGAATTAATGCACAAAAGATGAGTTAAATGCCAACAAAAAGGGATAAAAATATACAATATTTGGCACTCATCAAATACCCCCAAACCTGAATTTTACTTGTCCTCAAGTAAAACAAAACTAAGGAAATCCTAACTATACCACTGTCGCTGGTCTCTCGAATGCATTTAGCGTATGCACTAAGCCTTTTAAACCACTAAGTGTCCCTAGTGGACGAGTTGAAGTCTCGTGAAGGTTTGCTTAGAACGTACCTACAAAGTTCTAGGTCAAAATATAAGCTCAGATTCCATCAAATGTGACATGTGCAAAACAGTTTAAGCTCACAGCAAAATGGAGATGTCAATCTAGCTATCGAAGGCACAATCCTAGCACTGATAACAAATAAGGACATGTGATAAGAGTGTAAAGTGTATCTACACATGTGTAAAGAAAGATCTGAAGTCATGACTACTAATCACCAAGAGATAGTTTCTCAGGCTAAGAACTGAGGTCGAAATCTAGCTAGCTGTCCGGACTTTACGAGAATTGTGAATGAGTTGGAGGTATTTCACAATTGCTCGCGTTGTACATCAACGACATACACCCTCCTTGCTTATTACAACGAAACAACAAAAGATGACTATTTACATGACTCTTATTTACATTGACTATTCTCTTTTTATTTTTGGAACAAGAGATGATGGAATTGATAAATACTTGATTTTTTTTGGTATTTTTCTGATTTTTTTTTTTTTTCTGAATAAATACATCGTATT
>NW_020651415.1:1920443-1952747 GCF_003573695.1 Papaver somniferum | reverse complement strand
GAATAAGGAAACACTTTTGATACATATACAAAAGGAAACAAAAGATTACATGACACTTTGCAAGAGGTAGCCCTTTTTGATGCACCCAGTTAAATTCGATGGTTGTCTTTCTTAATGTAACCTCCACCTTCTATCCCAACCAACCAAAGAACAAGCTAGTCAAGTTTCGTTCAGTATTCTAAAGTGATTGGCAATCGTAACTTCCTATCAAACACCTTGAAGATCGAGGCCATACATGTATTGGTAGATCGTGCGCGTGCAAATTTCTTATCACTATGTGAATTGTGCTAGAATCAGGGTGCCTAAATATCTAGACTAAGACTCCTAAAAATAATACATATTTGCACAAGAGTCAACATTTCAAGGTAAATGAGCTCCATTTTTATGATTTTTCATTTTTTAATTTTTTTGAATTTTGATTTTTTAATTTTTTTGGAATTTTTCAATTTTTTCAAAAAGATGGAGTTCGTTTTCAATTATGGCAAATTATCATGGTATCTACTCTATACCCCCAAACCTAAACTAAACATTGTCCTCAATGTTTCAAAATATGGAAAGAATTATAAAACAATATATGAAGAGGAACATGCTGAGTAGAGTAAAAGGAGAGAGAATACCCGATTTCGGCGAAAGCAGAATTAAAACTCCGTTATTCAAGGCAAAAATCCAACATATTTCAACCGAGATCATATTGGATTAGCAAAATATATACAAAAGGAACAAAAGAGTTTTTAAGAAATTTTAACTACTGGATTATATACAAAAAAATTCACCATACACTAACAATCTAAAGAGTTGAGGATCAACCCAAAAGAAAAAGTGTAGAGACATAGAAAGTTTCAAAACACTAAAATTGGACTTAAATGGGAATGAGAGTGAAAAACCGAATGAATCACCCCTAAACCAAAATTTTTCAACAGGTTTACTTTTAAGCACAAAATCTTTTAATTTTAAGGGTTCAGGATTCAAAAGGTCTAACTCATAATGGACTGTTTTCGGGATGGGCAAACATGCAATTTCCAACTGTGGTTCTTTAAAAGTGTTATATTTTGAAGCAAAATAGTCCAAGAGGACTTGGGAAGCACACAGTTCCAATCCTAGATTAGGAATTTTCAGAAAAATTGGTTTTACAATATTGGTACAAACCAAATCTAGGTTGGGTGGAAGGCCATCAGATTGTGACTTAGGTAGAAGAATAGGCATATTATTATCAATCAAATTAAAATCTTCTAACTCATCTACACATGTCACATCATGCTCACAATCATCAATCATATTGTCAAGATCACAATCAGAATTATCAACATCATCAACAGAATGATTTTCATGTATCGGCACATCAGGGGAAACATCACATGGAATACTAGAAGAAATATCATGCATTAAGGTCGGGGCAGAGAAGCCTAATGTATTTGAACCCAAAGGTTCCATAACATTTTCAGTATAGACATGTTCTTCTAACATAACATCATAATCATCATCATCATCATGATAGGAATTTTGCAATCTAGGATAATTTTCAATCCTAAGGTCGGAGCTATTACAAGAATAAAACTCTAATTCATGGGGATGACTCATATCATGTGGTGTTGTTCCTGTTTCCCTAACGGATTCCCATTGATGGGTTTTCTCTGCAATCTCGGCTAAAAAATTCCATGCATCATCCACAGATTTATCAATAAACTCACCATTACACATAGATTCAACCATGGTTCGAGATTTAAAGTCTAGTCCCTCATAGAGGATGACGACAAGTCTCCACTTCTCAATTCCATGGTGCGGACATTCACTCAACAAATCATTAAAACGTTCAAAATAGTGAAAAACAGTTTCCTCATCCAATTGGACAAAACAATTGATATTTTGACGAATAGCGATGGTCCTGTGATGTGGAAAGAATTTTTGGAAAAATTGATTAGTGAGTTGTTCCCAAGTAGTGATTGATTGTGGTCTCAAACCGTAAAACCATGTTTTGGCCCTTTCCTTTAAAGAAAATGTAAACAAACGCAATTTCAGAGAGTCTTCGGACATATGATCAGGTTGCATAGTCCGACAAATTTGTTCAAACTCCCTCACATGAGTATAGGGGTTCTCAGAATCGAACCCTCGAAATATAGGAAGTATTTGTATCATGTTTGCATTTATTTTAAAAGGGTTATTGGTTTGAGGTAAGACAATACATGATAATGGAATTTGTATTGATGGATACATGTATTCATGGAGAGCACGAGGTTGGCCCATTTTGAAATGACACAAAGCCCACTATTTGGTTTTAATGGGTTTTAAAAAAATTTGGTTTTTGATGGGTTTGGATTTTTGGGAAAAATTTGGTTTTGGTGGGATATAAAAGAAATTTGGTTTAAAATTGGGAGCAAAAGAATTTTTTTTTTTTTTTTTTGAACCAAAACTGAAATTTAACTGAGCTTGCAAATTTAACATTTAACAGAACTTGAAAGTTCTGGATGCAGGCTAATCCAAACATAGTTTTTACAACAATCCCACAATACATATTTATACCCACAGACAATTATGGTTCTACCCAATTTTCCCAAAATAACAGTAGGCTAGGGTTGGTGATTACTCACCTAATTTGATGTAGCAACATCAAATTGAACTCGACCCATGCTTTGTAATTGCTCCTACTCCATTCCCATGCTCTAATTGCAACTCTAGGTTACCTAATTTATCAATTTTTTCACGCCTAGGGTTTCAGGCAGAGAAGCGTGAAAAAATGAGAAAATAGGGAACTAGAGGGCTAGGGGGAGATGGGTTTTGGTTGTTGGGTGATAGGGTGATGATGGTGGAGGTGTGGTGGTGGCAGTGAAGGTGAAGAAGGTGGTGGTACGGTTGCAGGGGAAGGTGATGGTGGTTCTCTGCTGTGGAGAAGTGAGGGAGGAGAGGTCGACTGTTTTGGGAAGGAGGGTATTAGGTATTTGGGTGTTAGGCGGGCGTATCGAGTTTGATGTTCTGCGATGCTGAGTCACTGGATGCGAAGCTGGTAGGTGAATCGGACGGTGATGCGGAGGCAAGCGAGGAGCGACCGTCGGATGAATGGATACAACGAAACGAACGGTACTTGATGGAGTTAGGTACTGTAGTGTAAGGCGAGGATATCAAACTTCGATGAACAGCAAGGGAGCAACCGTTGGATTCAACTACCATCTAATCTGAAGGCTTGGAATTTCAGCGCTGTGGTGCTCGGCAGAGACTTCAGATTTTGATGCTCTATGAAGGAGCGACCGTCGGATGCTTCTGAGAACTGATCTGATGGCTGAGAACGGAGGCGCTTTTGTGTGTAGAAAATGAGGTTGTGCGCACCATTCTTCGCGGTTTCCGTGCGTGATTTCTCCCGGCTTTTCACTACTTTTCTGCTCTTTTTGCTCCGCAAGTCATCCGAACTTTATTTATTACCTAAAAATGCAAAATTAATTAATAAAAATATTTATTCTTGAAAACAATGAAAATACAGAATATGGGATAAAATGTAGAATTAATGCATAAAAGATGAGTTAAATTGCCAACAAAAAGGGATAAATATATACAATATTTGGCACTCATCAAATACCCCCAAACCTGAATTTTACTTGTCCTCAAGTAAAACAAAACTAAGGAAATCCTAACTATACCACTGTCGCTGGTCTCTCGAATGCATTTAGCGTATGCACTAAGCCTTTTAAACCACTAAGTGTCCCTAGTGGACGAGTTGAAGTCTCGTGAAGGTTTGCTTAGAACGTACCTACAAAACCTAAGGACAAAATATAAGCTCATATTCCATCAAACGTGACATGTGCAAAACAGTTAAGCTCACAGCAAAATGGAGATGTCAATCTAGCTATCGAAGGCACAATCCTAGCACTGATAACAAATAAGGACATGTGATAAGAGTGTAAAGTGTATCTACACATGTGTAAAGAAAGATCTGAAGTCATGACTACTAATCACCAAGAGATAGTTTCTCAGGCTAAGAACTGAGGTCGAAATCTAGCTAGCTGTCCGGACTTTACGAGAATTGTGAATGAGTTGGAGGTATTTCACAATTACTCGCGTTGTACATCAATGGCATACACCCTCCTTGCTTATTACAACGAAACAACAAAAATAACTCTTTACATGACTCTTATTTACATTGACTATTCTCTTTTTATTTTTGGAACAAGAGATGATGGAATTGATAAATACTTGATTTTTTTTTTTTTTTTTTTTTTTTTTTTTTTTTTTTTTTTTTTTTTTTTTTTTTTTTTTTTTTTTTTTTTTTTTTTTTTTTTTTTTTTTTTTTTTTTTTTTTTTTTTTTTTTTTTTTTTTTTTTTTTTGAACAAGGAAACACTTTTGATACATAACAAGAAGAAACAAAAATTACATGACACTTTGCAAGAGGTAGCCCTTTTTGATGCACCCAGTTAAATTCGATGGTTGTCTTTCTTAATGTAACCTCCACCTTCTATCCCAACCAACCAAAGAACAAGCTAGTCAAGTTTCGTTCAGTATTCTAAAGTGATTGGCAATCGTAACTTCCTATCCAACACCTTGAAGATCGAGGCCATACATGTATTGGTAGATCGTGCGCGTGCAAATTTCTTATCACTATGTGAATTGTGCTAGAATCAGGGTGCCTAAATATCTAGACTAAGACTCCTAATAAAAATACATATTTGCACAAGAGTCAACATTTCAAGGTAAATGAGCTCCATTTTTTATGATTTTTCATTTTTTAATTTTTTTTGAATTTTGATTTTTTAATTTTTTTTGAAATTTTTCAATTTTTTCAAAAAGAAGAAGGAGTTCGTTTTCAATTATAGCATATTATCGTGGCATCTACTCTATACCCCCAAACCTAAACTAAACATTGTCCTCAATGTTTCAAAATATGGAAAGAATTATAAAACAATATATGAAGAGGAACATGCTGAGTAGAGTAAAAGGAGAGAGAATACCCGATTTCGGCGAAAGCAGAATTAAAACTCCGTTATTCAAGGCAAAAATCCAACATATTTCAGCCGAGATCATATTGGATTATCAAAATATATACAAAAGGAACAAAAGGGTTTTTAAGAAATTTTAGCTACTGGATTATATACAAAAAATTCACCATACACCAAAAGTCTAAAGAGTTGTGGATCAACCCAAAAGAAAAAGTGTAGAGACATAGAAAGTTTCAAAACACTAAAATTGGACTTAAATGGGAATGAGAGTGAAAAACCGAATGAATTACCTCTAAACCTAAATTGTTCAACAGGTTTACTTTTAAGCACAAAATCTAACAATTTTAGGGGTTCAGGATTCAAAAGGTCTAACTCATAATGGACTGTTTTCGGGATGGGCAAACATGCAATTTCCAACTGTGGCTCTTTAAAAGTGTTATATTTTGAAGCAAAATAGTCCAAGAGGACTTGGGAAGCACACAGTTCCAATCCTAGATTAGGAATTTTCAGAAAAAATGGTTTTACAATATTGGCACATACCAAATCTAGGTTGGGTGGAGGGCCACCAAATTGTGACTTAGGTAGAAGAATAGGCATATCATTATCAATCAAATCAAAATCTTCTAACTCATCTACACATGTCACATCATGCTCATTATCATCAATCAAATTGGCAAGATTACAAACAGAATTATCAACATCATCAACAGATTTATTTTCATGTATCGGCACATCAGGGGAAACATCACATGGAATACTAGAAGAAATATCATGCATTAAGGTCGGGGCAGAGAAGCCTAATGTATTTGAACCCAAAGGTTCCATAACATTTTCAGTATAGACATGTTCTTCTAACATAACATCATAATCATCATCATCATCATGATAGGAATTTTGCAATCTAGGATAGTTTTCAATCCTAAGGTCGGAGCTATTACAAGAATAAAACTCTAATTCATGGGGATGATTCATATCATGTGGTGTTGTTCCTGTTTCCCTAACGGATTCCCATTGATGGGTTTTTTCTGCAATCTCGGCTAAAAAATTCCATGCATCATCCACAGATTTATCAATAAACTCACCATCACACATAGACTCAACCATGGTTCGAGATTTAAAGTCTAGTCCCTCATAGAGGATGACGACAAGTCTCCACTTCTCAATTCCATGGTGCGGACATTCACTCAACAAATCATTAAAACGTTCAAAATAGTGAAAAACAGTTTCCTCATCCAATTGGACAAAACAATTGATATTTTGACGAATAGCGATGGTCCTATGGTGTGGAAAATTTTTTTGGAAAAATTGATTAGTGAGTTGTTCCCAAGTGGTGATTGATTGTGGTCTCAAACCGTAAAACCATGTTTTGGCCCTTTCCTTTAAAGAAAATGTAAACAAACGCAATTTCAGAGAGTCTTCGGACAAATGATCAGGTTGCATAGTCCGACAAATTTGTTCAAACTCTCTTACATGAGTATAGGGGTTCTCAGAATCGAACCCTCGAAATATAGGAAGTATTTGTATCATGTTTGCATTTATTTTAAAAGGGTTATTGGTTTGAGGTAATACAATACATGATAATGGAATTTGTATTGATGGATACATGTATTCATGGAGAGCATGAGGTTGGCCCATTTTGAAAAGACACAAAGCCCACTATTTGGTTTGAATGGGTTTGGATTTTTGGGAAAAATTTGGTTTTGATGGGAGACAAAAGAAATTTGGGAGCAAAAGATTTTTTTTTTTTTTTTTTTTTTTTTTAAAGAAAGAAAATAAAATTTGGTTTTTTGAAATGGGAGCTAGCCCACTGTTTGTCCTCTTAAGTAATGGAAGGAAGGCTGCGGCTCAAGAAACACTAAGTTTTAATTGTGAAAGTTTAATTTGGCCCAGTTGGTTAAGGCCCGACGTTTGTTTTAAAACTTTGGTTTCGAGGTCCACTCTTGAGTGGAAGCAAGCCCACAATCAGTTATAAGCTCAGCTGGGTTTAAACCCAGAATACAAAATACAAGTCCAATGGAAGAATTTAAACAAGCCCACACAAAATAAATACAAGCCCACAAATTAAACAACAAGCCCACAAATAAATTATTACAAACCCAAAATAGAAAAATAAAAATCCCAAAAAAATTGGGTTAATTATTACAAGCCCACAATTAAAGAAATTTGGAAGCCCACAGGTTGGGTTCTCTCAATGGAATGGGTTTAGGCTTACCTTTTTAGCACAGCCCAGCTGCTCTGATATTGTTGCAAAAACCCAGTTGGGTTTTGGTTCTTTTCCTTGGTGGCGTCCCAGCAGAGGAAAAACAGGTTCAGAATCAGCAGGTCCAACAGCAAATGAAATGAAGCAGATGCAGATGCAAATGCTATGAAATGAAATACAAAATAGCTACGAAAAACACAGCACCAATCCCCGGCAACGGCGCCAAAAACTTGATATGCCCCGAAAAGGGTGTTAAAATTATCCCCGGCCAAAAATTTGGTGGACCCGGAGATATGTATAAAATTAAAGCGCAGAAAAACGGGGGCCTACAGTAATACCGCAAGTGCACGGTCGTCGGTTGTAGCTCGTGCAAGTACGGGTCGATCCACAGAGATCGGGTGTGTTTTGTAGTGTTTCTAGCTAATTGGGTTCCTAAATTGCTATTGGGCTATGAAGCCTTTTGGCTTAAATTGGGCTTTGAGTACTAATGGGTTTGAATGCCCTTTGAATGAATTGGGCTCTGTAATGTGAACTGATGCTTTGGGCTCAGTTGGTCTTTGAAATGTAAATGGGCTTTGGCCTTACAGTGAACTGAGTCTTGTGCTCAGTTGTTCACTTATGAATTGGGCTGGGCCTTAACAATGAATTTGGGCTTGGGGCCTTAATGAACTGGGCTTTGGTTTTAGTTAAGGATCTGGACCTTTGGGCCTTTGAGGAACTGAACTTGAGCTTTGAACTGGACTGATGGGCTTTTGCTTGGCTGCAGGCTTGGCAGCAACAACAGCAGAGGCAACTTGACAGCAGCAGCAGCTTGGCAGAGGCAACACAGCAGCACTAGAAAGGAATGCAGCAGCAGCACAAGTGCTGCACAGCAGCTGCAGGGCAGTGGAATAAGAGAAGCAACAGAGTTGCAGCAAGCCAAAAAAAGTAGCAGCAATAGAGGTAAATCAGCAAATAACAGAAAACAGTGCAAGATGAATGCACAAGAAACAGAATGTTCAAGCAGCAGCAGCACAAGGCAGTGAAGAAAATGCACAACAGGAGAAAATAGCAAACAAAAGCAACACAGGGCAAAAACAAGGAACAAAGCAAGTGAACCAAGGCCTAAGGCCAAGGGCAGGGATGTGGAGAAACTGAAAGTGAGGAAAACTAAGGCAAGAATACAAGCATACTAAAAGAATGGGAAGAGAATTAGCTTGCTCATTGTCACTAGTGAGCACTAATTTCTCCCAATGCTCAATCAACAGTGCAACCTAAGCATACACAAATAGAATGGCAAGATAATCAGCTTGCTATGAGCACTGATTTCTTCCATTGCACAATTAGTTCAAAGCTTCAAAGGTAACTAGCCTAGCCTTCCATCAAACTAACAACAAATTAAACATGACAGGAACATTAACAAACATCAACAGGAGCCTCAAGCATTAACAGGACACAAGTAACAGGCATTGATTGGATATTAAAACATGGAACAATGAACAAGCACATTAACAGGAACTTAAACAGGATATGAAAAGTAAAACAACTGAAATTGAAATTGCAAGTGGAACATGAACATCAAACAAAGCAGCAAATTGAACTAAAAAAAACAACATTAACAGAACATGAACTGAAATTGAAAAGTGAACTGAAATTAAGCAGAACTTGAAAGTCCTGGATGCAGGCTACTCCAAGCATACTTTTACAACACACCCATAGTTCCTATTTATAGTCCACAACACAATTAGGGTTCTACCCATTTTCCCAAAATAACAGTAGACTAGGGTTTGATTTCTTTACCTAATTTGATGTAGCAACATCAAATTGAACTCGACCCATTACTCTATTTGTCCTTCTCTACCTCTCCATGCCTTCAATTTCACTCTAGCTCGACCTAATTTACCTATTTCACACTTTAGGGTTTCGGTTGAAAATGTGTGGAATAAGTAAAGTAGATGGACTAGGGAGATGGGAACAATGATGGGTTATCATTGTTTGACGCTGTGGTACTTATGGTGGTGATGGTGGAGCAGATGGGATAGCAGGTGGAGGAGATGGTGGCGGACATGGTGTCTCTGCAGAGGGAGGGGGTGGAGGAGAGGGGCTCGATGGTTTGGGAGAAGGGTGCGTTTGGGTAGCTGGTATAGGGTTTGGTTGCTAGGGTGTTAGGCGGCTTCATCAAATTTCGATGTTGCGCGAAGCTTAGCCGTGGGATGTGGAGCTGGTAGGTAGATCGGACGGTGATGCGGAGGCAAGCGAGGAGCGACCGTCGGATGAATGGATACAACGAAACGAACGGTACTTGATGGAGTTAGGTACTGTAGTGTAAGGCGAAGATATCAAACTTCGATGAACAGCAAGGGATCAACCGTTGGATTCAACTACCATCTAATCTGAAGGCTTGGAATTTCAGCGCTGTGGTGCTCGGCAGAGACTTCGGATTTTGATGCTCTATGAAGGAGCGACCGTCGGATGCTTCTGAGAACTGATCTGATGGCTGAGAACGGAGGCGCTTTTGTGTGTAGAAAATGAGGTTGTGCGCACCATTCTTCGCGGCTTCCTTGCGTAATTTCTCCCGGCTTTTCACTACTTTTCTGCTCTTTTTGCTTCGCGATTCATCCGAACTTTATTTATTACCTAAAAATGCAAAATTAAGTAAGAAAAATATTTATTCTTGAAAACAAAGAAAATACAGAATATGGGATAAAATGTAGAATTAATGCACAAAAGATGAGTTAAATGCCAACAAAAAGGGATAAAAATATACAATATTTGGCACTCATCAGCGAATCACTTGTCAGCCTTACATCGGTTACCCCCATCTCTATTATTATACGGAAGGCATGTACGACAGCTTCGTATTCAACGATGTTGTTGGTATGCTCTTTGAATTCTAACCTAAGTGCCTGTATAATCCTTTCTCCGGTTGGGGTGATGATGACAATGCCTATTCCTGCTCCTTCCTTATTTTTGGATCCGTCGACGAAGACTTCCCATTGTCTTTGACTCGCAGGTTCGAGGATATCCATTGGATCCTTGTTTTCTTCCTCGGCTTCTGGTATTCCCTTAATCTCTTCGTCGTTGTCAAGGGGGAGGTCTGCTAAGAAATCCGCCAGAACTTGGGACTTCCGAGAATGTTGAATTTCATGAATGATGTTGAATTGGTCCAGATGGGTGTTCCATTTGGCTATTCGACCCACTTTTCCCGTGCTTTTGAGGACTGCTTCCAATGGTGCTTTGCATGCAACCCTGACGAGGTGAGTTAGGAAGTAGGTTCTCAGCTTTTGAGTAGCCCATACCAATGCGAGGATGAGCTGTTCGATCTTGGTATAGTTCCTTTCCTCAGAATTGAGGGTCTTGCTGACGTAATAGATAGGTTGTTCTATCTTTGTATTGGTTTTGACCAACACTGCGCTGACTGCGTCTTCTGTTGCTGCTATGTACAATGCCAAAACCTCATCAAGATCTGGCTTCTGCAGGATCGGGATTGAGGCTAGGTGTTCTTTGATTTTTTGGAATGCTTCCTCGCATTCAGCGGTCCATTCGAACCTGCTCCCTTTTTTGAGAATATTGAAGAAATGTTTGCATTTGTCCGAGGATCGGGCAATAAATCTGCCCAAAGCTGCTATGGATCCATTGAGTTTCTGTACTTCCCTTAAATTCTTCGGGGACGACATCTCTATATGGCCTGAATCTTTGCTGGGTCTACCTCGATGCCCCTTTTTGTTACCAGATACCCGAGGAATTTCCCCGAGGTGACACCGAAAGTACATTTCTCCGGATTCACTTTCATGTGATGTTTTCTCATTGCGTCGAAGATATTTCTCAGATCCTGGTGGTGATCTTTGCGCAGCTTGCTTTTGACGAGCATGTCGTCAACGTAGACTTCTAAGGTTCCTCCAATCCATGGCATGAAGATAGTATCGACCATTCTTCGGTAGGTTTCCCCTGCGTTTCGAAGTCCGAAGGGCATTCTAGTGTAGCAATAAAGGCCATGTGGGGTGTAGAACCCTGTGTGTGGCTGATCTTCTTCTGCCAGGGCCACTTGGTTGTAGCCAGAATGTCCATCCATGAATGACAGTTCTTCATATCCTTCTACTGCTTCTACCAGCTGATCTATGCTCGGCAGGGGATAGCTGTCCTTTGGACATTCCTTGTTGAGATTAGTAAAGTCGATGCATATTCTAACCCTCCATTTTTCTTAGGAACAATGACCATGTTGGAGATCCAGGTAGGGTATTTGACTTCCTTGATAAATCCTGCGTCTAGTAGTTTCCGAAGTTCTGTTTCTACTGCCTCATGATACTCTGGAGCTACTTTTCGTATTTTCTGCCTGAACGGGGGTGTGCCCGGTTTGATGCGTAGCTCGTGTTGGATTACTTTTGGGTCAATCCCCGGCATATCTCCTAGATTCCAGGCGAACACATCCGCGTATTCCTTAAGTAATTTGGTCAAAGAATCTTCCCTTCCTTCGTCCATTATGGTCCCTATTTTGATCATCTTCGGGCTTTCTTCCGTTCCTATGTTGATTTCTTTTACGGGCTCCACTGGTGTGAACACAGGCTTCGGATTTCCAAGGACTGGGACGTTCTTTAATTGCTATTTAGCGTGTTTCTGTTCTTCGCTGGTTGTTGAAGTACTTGTCTCTGTGCTTAGGACATTATCATCTTTCGTCAAGCCCTTCCCTGTAGTTTCCTTGAGGAACAGGTCTATGGCCTTCTCTTTCGTGGTTTCTTTATTTTTTACTCTTCGGATTTTTCGCTGCTCTTCTTGCTCGTTGTTGATATGATCCTGAGTGGCCTGGCACTCTCTCGTAGGGACCCGATCTCCCTTGATTTCCATTACTCCTCCAGGTGTTGGGAATTTAAGATATTGGTGGTACGTTGCCGCAACTCCTTTGAGTTTATGTATCCATTTTCGTCCAATAATGGCGTTGTAGGGGGATGGGGTGTCCACCACACTGAATCGGGTTTCTAGTTTCAAGGGCCCTGCGTCGACCTGCAACACGATGTCTCCCAAGGGCTTCGTGGGTGATCCATTGAATCCGTAGATGGTGTAATAAGAGGTCATTAACTGTTCATCATGGAGCTTCATCCGTTTGAATGCATCGTAAAATAGGACGTTTACGGAGAATCCCCCGTCTATGAGGATCTTTTTGAGGTTACATCCAGCTACTGGTAGTGTTAGGACCAAGGGATCGTTATGGTCTTCCATATCTTCTTCGATATCTTCGGCATCGAAGATGATAGGAGATTCCATCCACTCTTCGTGCTCGTCCACCTCTATCCCATCGACCTTATACAATTCGCAGCGGTCTTCGAATTGCTTCCGTAACCTCTTTCCTATCTGCGCTGTAAGTGAGGGCCCGGTAGCTTCGGAACACGAGATGGTGTTGATTGTGCGGTTTCCTTCCGGAAGTTGGACTGGTTTGGTTCGCTTGGATCTATCCTTGGTAATATCCTTTCGTACGTAATGTTTGAGCTCTCCCGCATCAATTAATTTTTGGATCATTATTTTAAGGTTCTTGCACTTTTCGGTTTGGTGTCCGTTAAAACAATGATATTCACAATAATCTTTGGACTTCTCGGATCTCGGGGGCTGCTTTCCCTTAGACCATGGCCATTCCAGGTTTTCCCTCCCTTTGATCTCTCGTAGGATACGAGCATAGCTAGCGTTGAGTTTCGTGTAAACTTGATCTTCGAATTTTCGGTCACCTGTTCTTCGTTCATCCCTTCGTTCATCCCTTCGTTCCTTCCTATCTTCGTGAGGTCTCTCCAATGAGCAACTCCTTTTGGCCCCATTGGTTTGTTCCGCTGAATTGGTGCGGTGAGATCTCTGCGGATATGCCCTCGGGTTTTCCCGTTGAATTTCTTCAAGTCGAGCGTGCTTTTCGATAATTATTCGAAGATCTCCCTCTGTCTTAGGCACGCTTCCATGAATCTCAACAAATAGGGAACTCATTCGGTCTAATCCCCATTTGTAGCAATTGATGCTTACCACTGGGTCCACGCTCCCAATGGCTTGGCAGATCTTGTGCCATCTGTTAGTGTATTCCCTCGTGGTTTCCTTGTAGCAAATCGCTAGTGAAAAGAGCTTATCCATTCCGGTGTTTACAGTCTTGTTATACATGTATATTCTTAAGAATTTCTCTGCGAGTTGGTCGTATGAGTGGATGGAGTCTGGTGGCAGATTATCAAACCATGATAATGCCGATCCCTTCAGGCTTGACGGGAAGTATCTGCAGAGTATGGCGTCGTTCTGACCCCATCTAGCTAAGACACGGTTGTAATACCGAATATGTGCAGCAGGGTCGCTGGATCCATCATAGCATTCGAACGTTGGGACAGGGCATTTCAGTGGAATAGGGGTGTTGGTCAAGCGATGAGTTAAAGGCGTAGAGTTAGCTTCTCTCATGACCTCTTCTAACCTCCCCCCTCCTTGTCTATTTTTTAATTGCCTGATCTCGGCCATCATCTCATCTCGTAGCTCTTCCATCGCGCGGTGGTGCCCTAAGTTCTTCTGCTCGTTACCGTCTAATTCTCCGTCGTCATAATCCGGGTCGGATACGCTACTTCCCCTAGTCGCGTCTTCATTAACTGCTATGACGACTCTACGGTCTCGGTTTGGCTCTGGTGCTTTGGAATTTGCTTCATCAAGTTGTTGGCTGGTCTTCGTGCTTAGAGCAATCAGCTCCTTTAAATCTTGATTTTCTCTGGCCAACAGGGCTACAACATCTGCGTAAACCTGCTGGCTCTTCTTCAATTCTTCAAGCTCAGCCATCAGTCGATGTGATTGGTTGGACCCTTGATTGGGAGTCCCAGCTCGTGCCACTACGGCCATGGTGCCGCCTTCCTCTACGGTCTGCACTAACGGTGGCAGAGGTTCAGCTTCGGTCGCTGGAATTTCCAAATCGGGGTGAGTGCCCCTCTGCGGTGCTAGAGCCGCCGATATGGTTTGATTTTGATCATTTGTTGGTGGCATTCCGAAAGTTGGAAGGTGCACGTGTTGGAATGTTCTGGATTCATCCACCCTTTCTCTTGGTTGATGAAGTTGATTCATAGCGCAAGTTTTGCTAGCCTCTGCAGCCTTCGGGACTACCGCAGACGCACCGTACTTTGTCGCCGCTGCTCTGAGAGCCGCGGCTGCAACTGAATTAGCGTTCATAGGTGAAGTGATTTCCGCAGTATCTTGCCTTTGAATGGTCATTTTAGCTTTGTCTCCTTTCTGCTTGCTTCGGGTGATGACCGGGGTTGTCCTGGGTGTTTCCTTTGAGAAAGCTTTGGATTTTCCTGCTTCCTGCGTTTTTTCCATCACGGGTCCTTTTGTCGACAATGAGATCTCGCAGAAACTCGCCTTCCTTACTCACAATCCGTTCTTTCTGCATAAGGGAATTTCAAATAGCGAAAAACGGGAATATCCGCGTGAATCGGGTTAGTTTGCGAAATCGGGTTAGTTTGCAAAAGAAAAACGTAAATCCATGGATCAAAACAATAAATCTTATCTAAGATAATGGGTGCGTTTTTGAATATAATGAAGTTAACAAATGATCTATTCGGTCCGAGCTAATAAATCAGAGCAATCATATGCCAGTTTAAGACGAAATCACAGGACGAGATAAATCTTTTACCGGGACGAAGTCCCTGTTTCTAGCGCCAAATTGTGAACACACTGATCACGAAGGCATCAGAATGCTCACAACCAATCATCATAATATAGAATAATTTGTGATGATGATATCTTAGTGTTGATTCCTTGGCTCAAAACCTTCGGGTTTATCACAGCCTCATCCAACAACTCCATGTAGGGTGTTTGCGCACGGGATATAGATAAACACAAAGAAAACAAAACGTACAAGTAAAGATCCACGGGGTTAGACAGATATAAAGTGCTGAAATGTAAACAAGACCGAGGTTTACGTGGTTCAGCACTAAGGCCTACGTCCACGGGGTTTGTTGTTTCACTATGTTCTTCACGGTTACAAGAGTAGTCGAATGACTTTTCGGTTTACATGTATTTTCCCTTCTAAAGGATTAACTTACACTCGTAATCTTTCTCTCTCCTTTCCTTCCTGTTTTTTTCCGATCCCCTTTCCTCTTGGTGGAGAAGGGGTATTTATAGGGTTAGAGTGTGGGACCCATTTCTGAAGGCCGTTGGAACCTCATCTTCTAGTGTCTTGTGTCCATCACGCAGATGTCTGCGTTTGCCACTTGATCACGCAGAGACATCCTCGCTCGTCCCACGGATTGATCGACACGTATACTGCTCAGAGTGTTTAATGAGGGTGGTTGAGATGCCTGCTCGTGTCAGACAAGTGTCTTCTGCCCCTGTCACGTCCGTGTCAGCTAACTTTCTCTCCACCGTTGATCTTAGCTTCTTTTGGGATGAGATAAAGTAACTCCTTGGGGTTTATTTGGTGTTCCATAGTACATCGTATTTTGATGTCTTGGCCTGCCTGCTTTCCACGTATTTTTCTATATACACGTGTCTGATGATGAGATATATGTATACACAACAACAAAACAGCTGCAAGTCCACCTTCTATCACTGACACAATGACCGACAGCAGTATACGTTTCTTTTAGCGAAAACAGCATCAACAATCAAGATATCTTGCTTGAGAATAATACTGCCCAAACTTTCACAAATTCAACCAACAGCTCCGTTTCCTTGTTTGTCTCAACTTCTAAATCCAACCACCACAACGTGCTAATCGTTAAGACAATTTTAAACCACTTATTCCTCCTTGTTTTGTAATTACAAAACTCTTAAAAGCTTCCTTATTTTATCATCAATTCTTCTGGGTTTCAAACTTCTCAACAAAGTTTCCCTTTTGTAAGTCCTTCTTTCATTGTCTAAACAAAACCATGTTATGGATTTCGAGCAGACCTTTTGATCCTAGGTGAATATTTTCCAGCACCATGCACACGTATTGTTCAACCCACATAGCCGCAGCAACACTTTCACCTTCTTAACAGCACACGAACAAACCCACACGAACGGACTTTGATAGGCAACAAGTTTTGGATCAGCATCTACCGGCTACACCTTCTTCTTAGCTCACAATTATCATCAGAACTTTAAGCAGCGACTTTTTTTTTTTTTTTCTTAAACGCGGAACCCACACAACTTTTTTCTTTCTTTTAACGAAAAAACAATTCTCTAATTCTTTCTCTCCTCTCTCCTTCTCACCTTGCTCTGATACCATGTTAAGGACCGAGCAAGAAAGAGGAGAGCATAAACGCACGGAAACAATAGACTACATTGATAATAATTCGGTGTCTTAACTTTCATGGCTCAACGACTTATTTATATTGTTCACAAACTTGACGACCACTCAAGACACTTTCCTAACTGAAATCAAACTCTAAACATAGACACTTTCCTAATATAACTGTTACAATTTAATGTCCGTATCTCCTAAATATAAATTCTCCTATATTATTTCCTATTAATATCTGACCTACGAATATTATTAATAGATTTTTTTACTCGAATTCGAACGCTGATCCTTCAATTTCAGCAATTCAAGCATATGTTGTAAAAGGCAACTAGCCGCACGAGTCGCCCAATAAAACGCCATAGACGCAGAAATGTGAACAAATTTTGTGTTTCCTAATTTTTCCTCTGATCATCTAGTACGCCTAGGCGCTAGGCAAAGCCCCCAGCGCCTA
Source organism: Papaver somniferum (assembly GCF_003573695.1). Taxonomy (NCBI): domain Eukaryota; kingdom Viridiplantae; phylum Streptophyta; class Magnoliopsida; order Ranunculales; family Papaveraceae; genus Papaver; species Papaver somniferum. The sequence continues at coordinate 1,935,977 of NW_020651415.1, read as the reverse complement.
ATACAACATAGATTCAAGCTAAGATTTTTGGATGCACATCTTAACAATCAAGTAGTTCTTCTCCAGGATCTTTCGATTGGAAGTTATTCTATACTTCTTGAGTCTGTTAACAGAAAAGTCTTGTTTTGTCTTAGACGGGCTGGTGGTAGGAGGACCGTAATATCGGCCCGAGACACCATTTCCATTACTACCCCTAATTACTTATACTAATTGCCCCCAGTGACCTACCAATCTCCGCTTCCTTTCTTCTCTGTGAAAAACCCTAGAGAGAGACAGAGAGGGATAGAGATTTTAGAAAAATCATCAGGTTTCGATCTATATACACAAACTCACTTGTTTATAACCTCAAATCCTATTATTTGATTTAATACAAGGAGAATCATTTCAATTTCCATCCATGTAAGTTTCTTCCACCTCTTTTTTTTTTTAACCCCAAATCTTATAATTTGATTTTTCATGTTCTTGTTGATCTCAATTTTGTATTTTCTGAACTAAATTTCCCTCACCTTTAATTCCCATTTTGTTGTTTTTATCATGTAATGTATGTATAGCTTGGAAAGGTGTCTGACTGCAGACTGTTTGATAAAATACCTAAGAGAAATTTGTGTTTCCTGTAGATTGTAGAACTGGATTGGGGATTATGTTACCAGTACTTTTTAGTAGGATCTTGGAATTTGTTTTAAGTGAACGAAATGACTAAATTAGGATAATTTAATACTCAAGGTTTGCTTAAATTTGTTAAAGGTCGAGAAAATGATTAACTTGCCTTGAAGAATTGAGTCCGTTTATGGTACGATAAATTGCATTTTGAAATGAACTGTGGTAAGCTGGAAGCTAGCTTCATGACATTACCAGTTCTCTGTATCTGGACTTAAGGGAAGTCAGGATTCGTGTATTCAGTTGGTTATGTTTGTGTTGCATATTATTAGTAGTTTGAGATTGAAATTAGACTATGTGCTTGCACCATTCCCGCTAAAGTTCCAAAGTCGATGCCAAATGTTAAAACATGTCAGCAACATAAAAGGTTTAGAATGTTGTTAGGTCTGTCAACCATGGATAAAATGCACAAGAAATGTATAGGGGTTGTTGCTATTAGGATTATCTTTTAGTGTTTGATATGTTTGAAGTCGGATGGAACTTATCACTTGCTGTTGCATTAGGGAATCAGTTTTTGCTGCTTGTAGAGCCTAAATAATAAATGTATAGTTTGAAGTCCATTACTCTCTCTAATTTTAGTTTCTTATTGTGTTTAACATAGTAAGTCACTATGATAACTGTAAGAAGGTCGTTGTAGTGTAATTTTAAATGATTTTTGCGACCAGTTTCTTTGTGTACATGACAAGTAAATTTGACATAATTTTGAACCAGTTCTACTATGGAACTTATGAAGTTTTGTAATGCAAGTATACCTAGGATTTCTTTTCTTTTTGACAAATTTTCGACTTTACCTAGCAGTATAGCAGAATGCAAGTTTTCCCTGCCACCAAGCAAGGCCTCTATTTGTAGCAATGCTTATAGTTTCTGCTGAAAAACAGCAACAAGGTTATTAAATTTTCATTCATATAAAGCTGTGCATCAAATGGTACTTCAGTTGTTATCACCCATTAACCTCTTGAAAGACATACAGATTACAGAGAGAGAAAGAGATGGCATGGCGTTCAGCAGGATCTGTATCGAGGTCGTTATTTTCAACAGCAAGAGCTTCTTCTGTTCGATCTTCACCAACACTTCCTCGCCTTCGTCCGTCACCACTACCTACATCTCCCCCTCGGGGTCGGCGGTTCTCCTTCGCTAATCCAAGGTGAAACTTCTGAACAACTAAAAGCCATAGATTTCAAGTTTTAGGTTTTTCTAACACCCTAATTTTCAAATATTCATATTATTTGATTATCTGTGTGGGTTTTATGTTTCAAGGACATTGGGAGAACTCGGATGCACACAGTCAATACTATCTCCGGATGCTGCATGTCATCTCTCACCACATCTATCACTTAACGCTCGAGCTTTCTTCGGGCTTTTTCAGGGTAACATTTGCAGAACTTGTCAAAATTTCTAAGTAGTATAATTTCCCTCGCTTTTCCTTTATTTCTAGTTCAAAAAAGAAAATAAGGACTTTATTTGTTTTCTGTCTTCATGGTCTGAGTTTTTCTTTGATTGATGATTACTGGGTTTTATGGCTTCTTTTTAAATTGTGAATAGTTAAAAATTTGGGTTCAGTTTGATCATAGGAAATGGAAAAGATGGCTGATACAGGGCATCAAATGCTGCAGCTGCGGATAAAGGATGCCACCAATTTTCAGTAAGTTCTTTTACATTCTCTCTACGTGTACTGAAAACCTGTAGTTGCTGAATCCTCTGAAACCAGGCAAAGATAAGAAAAACCAATTTACACCTTTTCAACCACAGTATAACGCTAGTCACTAGTTGCAGTGTACGTTACCCTGCAATTCAGAATCCTTGAATAAGGAAAGATGCGATTTAGAGGAATAGAGAAAGTTTTTGGTTTAGTTTTATTGCCCTGGACTGTCAGATCGATCTTTTAAGGAAGTAGTTCACGAGGGTTTTACTGTTCCTCAGACGCTTATTATTCGAGAAATGGTAGTAGTTACATCCATCTCTTGTAGACATTTAATGATGACACATTGATATTAAATATTAGCAAAGCTCTCATCAGGATGAATCTTTACCTTTTTATTAGTTATTGTGTTCCTTCTTCATCTGCTCTGCCCTGTATCAGTGTTGGTAAATAAATCATTCCCAGTTTGTACAACCTTCAGAAGCTTGTTGAAAGATTTTCTCATGTGGATTTTGGTAGCAAAATAATCCAAGCACTAGGGAAATGCATGATTGCAGTAGGAAGAATCATCCGCTTGTTGAGTGAATTTTGATAAATCATCACATCGTGGCATGCCTGATTTTTTCACGTTGTCTTTCCAACACATCTAACTTTAGCTTGCTATGGTTGTGCAATGCGCATGGATTGTTAGATCTTCAACTTGAACTTTGACGTGCATTTTCCGCGGGGCTTGACATTAGATCTTGTTTGCAGGTACATGAATGGAGATTGCTTTATGGGCACAACATTGCTAATGATACGAGGGTTGTAGATTAATGTTAGGATCTTCTGCAAATGACATTGATCCATTGGAGTAGTAAGGAACCACTAAGGCAATACTAAGAGTTTACTTTATCCTTTGTTCATTAAGGAAATGTGGCAAACAAATCTTTTTCTTTCTTGAAGAATTTGTTCTTTTTGTTCAAGAGTTGAAATTCTTCCTGTTCCTTCTGTTTTCAATGAGTATTTGGTTTTCCAAGCATTGTTGTTAATCTTGTGTTCAAATGTATCTAATCTTGCCATACCTGTTCGAATAAGACGATATAACTGTTAATACCGTACCACCAGTGACATAAAGATGAGACAAATTTCTGTTTGCTGTTGTAGATCAATGTTTCTCTTTTTCTGAACAAAACCAGTCACCAGTAGTACTAGACATAACAGGATCTAACATGTCCTGAGTCTAATTGTTTGTTTTTTTCTTTTGATAGCGGTGTATAACATTTTGAGATTTTTTTCTCAAATATCAAAGCCAGTGAGACACTCTCATGGTAGCGCATTTGACACATCATTTTGTACTCCCTCTGTTTTTTTTAATAGGCCAGTTTTGTTTTTAGCAAAATTTAAGGAAGTTAAGAGAAAAATGGTCCCAAAAAATAAAAATAACATTTACATTTCTCAATTAGGAAACTGACTTATTTTTTTGAAACTTTTATTTATGACCTATTAAAAAAGAACCGAGGGAGTATTGTTTTCTAATGTTATTCATATAACTTTTCCATATTTATTCTGGAAAGGCCTCAATGATGGAAGGAAATGCAGGAATTGGAATTATATTGTAGCGAGGGAAGCCTGCATTGTTCAATAATATCTTCCATTCAACTTCGGTTCTTTCTTTTCCACCTGAAGTAGCTGCAATCATCGCTAGATCAAATGCCAATCCTGTGTTATCGAATGAGCCATCTCCATCTGGTCGAAGTACACAATCAACAATGATAACTCTTCCATTCTTCTTCCTTGCCATTGCCTTACGACAATTATTCAAGATCTTTACGCAGTCTTCATCACCCCAGTCATGCAATATCCACTACATATAGATACACCACATATATTAGATTCTACATTATTGGACTAAGTTGGCCATAATTTCCATCCAACTACAAAATCAGCTAAAATAATGGCTTCATAAACAAAGAAAAGAAGAATTGTGCTTACCTTCATGATGACAGCATCCGCCTCGGGAATATGAACAAACATATCACCGCCAACGTGCTCAATTCCTTGCTGTTCAGGTGCTGTATCGACTACATGAGGTAGATCAAAATTGATACCTCTAATATGTGGATTAGCCTTAACAATCTCGGTGATCATTATCCCAGTCCCCCCACCAACATCAACCAACGATTCAATACCACTGAATCCATCTTTGTACTTAACCAACAAGGCGTTGCTTATTATCTCAGTTGTACATCTCATTGCATCATTAAAAAGGTTGTTAAATTGTGGATTAGCTAAAGCCAAATCCCAAATCTCAACTCCATGAGCCTTTTCAAAAGGGAAACCACCTTCTTTCACACATTTTCCCATGTATTGCCATGGTTTCTGTAGCCACGGATCAAGTTGCGCCAAAACAAACGGTGCTAAACTAAATTTAGAATCTCTCAACAACCATTTGGACGATGGAGTTAAATCGTAATAAATTTGATTGGTTTCTTGATCAATCTGTGAAGAAAATATGCGCTTGCGAACCAATAATCTCATAACACGGGTAAGATAGTCAACTGATGGAGATGATGATGTGGTTGCTGGTAAGTTGTTGATAATCTCTGATATTGTGATGGGATGACCATGAGAGTTTATGATATCGGGAATACCAAGTTCAACAGCACATTTCAATGCCATTGAATCGACAAACGCAAACATGTGCTCCCATATTTCTACCTGCCCTTTCAATCTTTCATCTTCTTCATGAATATCCATGATCTGAGATAATGTTAGTCTATCTAGAGACTGAAATGTATTAAGAATGATTAATTTCCAGTAATTCAAAGCAGAATAAAGATGGCTATATATAGCTTTACATGAGCTAGAAAATAGGACCATAAACCACGACTGAGTAGTGGTGCTACTGGTAACATAACAGGAAGAACAAATCAATAACTAAACCCTGAACAATAGGGATTATTCTCTAGACTAACTCAACTAACTAACAATAAGACTAGACTGGTTCGACTGAGACTGACAATAAGGCTAACTACTTCAACAGTCTATTGATTTCACTCTCTCTTGGTTACTGATGAAACTGATGCACACCACAAAAACAATTTTCCTGAGATAATGAAGGTCAGAAATATAGATGGTTACCTTTATAGAGTGGTGTTATAACATACAGGGACGCAACTGCTACGGGGAAGTAAATTTTTTTTAGTGTGGGAAATTATCCCTGCCTCCAAGCAGTGCCTATATTGTGGCGATGCTTATATTTTCTGATAAAAAAACAGCAACAAGGCTACCTACATCTCCCCTCGGACTCGTCGTTTTACCTTCACCTAATCCAAGGTGACATTTCCGAACACCTAAAAGCTTTAGATTTCATGTTTTTAGGTTTTTCTAACACCCATTCTCTAATATTCAAATCATTTGATTATCTGCGTGGGTTTTATGTTTCAAGGACATTGGGTTTTAAGTTCATTTACATTCTCGCTACGTGTACTGTAAACTTGTAGCTGCTGAATTCTCTGAAACCAGTAAGATTAGAAACACCAACTTTACACCTTTTCAACCACAGTATAATGCTAGTCACTAGTTATAGTGTACGTTACCCTGCAATTCGGAATCCTCGAATAAGGAAAGATGGCGATTTAGAAGAATAGAGAAAGTTCTGATTGAGTTTTATTGCCTTTGACTATCTTTTAGGGAAATAGTTTACAAGGGAGTAGATTTCATTGTTCCTCAGAAGCTTAATATTCGAGAAGTGGTAGTCAAATTTCTCTCTTGTAGACATGTGTAATGATGATACATGGATATATAATTATTAGACAAGCCCTCATCAGGACGAATCTTTACCCATTCTCATTGGTTATTGTGTTCCTTCTTCATCTGCTCTGCCCTGTATCAGTGTTTGTATACATATCATTCCCAGTTTGTACAACCTTCAACAGCATGCTGGAGGTTTCACTCATGTGGATTTTGGTAGCAAAATATTCCTAGTACCGGGAAATGCATGATTCCAGTAGGAGAATTATCTGCTTGTTGAGTAAATTTTGATAATCATCACATTATGGCATGCCTAGTTTTTTTCCCATGGACTTCCCAACACATCTAACTTTAGCGTGCTATGGTCGTGCAATGAGCATGGATTGTTAGATCTTCAACCCATTAGATCTTGTTTGCAGGTACATGAATGGAGATTACTTAATCAGCACAATATTGCTCGAATGATTAATGTTGGGATCTTCCGCGAATGATTGATCCATTGGAGTAGTAAGAGGAACCAATAAGAGAATACTAAGAGTTTTACTTTGTCCTTTGTTCATTAAGGCAATGTTTTGTTCAAAAGTTAAAGGTTTGAAATCCTTCCTTTGCCTTCTGTTTTCAAGTATTAAGTTTTCCGAACATTGTTGTTATTCTTGTGTTGAAATATATTTAGTCTTGCCATACCTCTTCTAATTAGACGATAATACTGCTAATAAAATACCAATAATGACTTGACACTAGATAAATTTGAGCCTAAAATTATACAAAATAATGCACAAAAGTAAAAACAACCTTTCCAATACTAGTAATCTACTTAACTCACAGGGAAAAGATTCGGAGTGAACACAACATCCCGGATACTCCTGAATGATAACGAGGAGGTTTCTAAATTAATCCTGGAACTGGTGTAACAATTCTTCTTCGGGTTGTAGTAATAGAATGATGATGGGGTTTCGAAGTTAATCTTGAACCTGCTAGAACTTTTCTTCTTCCTGCTATAGTAATAGAATGAGAAATCATCATCTGTGCAAATAAACTAAAAAATAACATATCTAAAAATCTGTATCTTAAAATTTTACAAATTTTATCTCGTTGGAAAATTTTTAAAGATATCTACGCAATAAGTACAAACAACAATATTAAATCTAGAGTTTTTAAGAAAAATTTGGAAGTGTTAATCCTTTTAGACACAATTTTCGAACATTAATGCGTAGCCATTATGCAAACCACAAAGAATGCATAGCACAATATTTTGGTTTATGCATCAACTAATTTTCCGTTACAACCAATAAAACGATGTGCTCCCTCCGTTTCAGGAAAAGTGATACTTTCACTATAGACACAATTTTCGAAAATTGAATGCATAGCCGTTATGCAAACCACCAAAAAAGGATGCATAGCATTTTGCAACCATATTTTGGTTTATGCATCAACTAATTTTCCGTTTCAGGAAAAATTATATTTTCACTTTTTCAGTTTGGTCTATTTTTAGGCAAAAATGAAATTGTGAAAGTATCTGTTTTTCTGAAACGGAAATTATGCCTAAAAATATCATTTTAAAAAAGAAAACAAATGCATAATAATTATGGAGACACCAGAAAGGATGCATAACTGTTTATACAATCATATTTTGGTTAATGCATCCACTAATTAGGTCAAACCACTAAGAATTTACAGAGAGCAATAAGAGGTAGCAGAGAAAACAAAAAATAAGCAGGTTACATAATGTGAAATAAAGCATCCCAATTGTAGAGTGTGCTTGTGAAGATAGGATGACCAAATCCAGCAGCCCAAATGATTGCAGCAAGAATTAGATCCCACGCTACAGACTTTCCAGCATAAAATTCTGACCTCCAATACACTACGGGAATGACCATGCCCAGTGAGAAGGAGTCAGGTGTTCCGAGCATTAGGTGTTCAAGATCCCATTTATTTTAGCTATGTGCTTTCAATGAGTATTAGATGTTCCGAGCATTGAGTCTAAGATGTGTAAAATAATACAGAAAAGTAAAAGGAGTATTAGGTGTTCCGATGAGTCTAAGATGCTGCAAAATAATACAGAAAAGTAAAAATGAAAAACAAAAAAAACTTACGAGTACTGGTACTCTTAATTCACGGGGATAAGGTTCGGAGTGAACGCAACATCCTGGATATTCCAGAATGATAATGAGGAGGTTTTGGAATTAATCCTGCAACTGGTGTAACACTTCTTTTTCCAGTTGTAGTAATAGAATGATGATGAGGTTTCGAAGTTAATCTGGAACCTGCTATAACTTTTCTTCTTCCTGTTGTAGTAATAGAATGAATAATCATCATCTGTGCATCTCCCCATGAACAAGTCTGTCCCTGGAATGTGTCGATCTCTATTACCTGGTTTTGGTTACAATCAAAAGGATGGTTTGAGAAGGTCTCTTTACTCCGATAATAATTACAAGTAGGACTACTGCTAGTGGTTGTCTTGCTTTTCTTCTCCTGTTCATGAAATATATACATCTTTGTTGGTCTGTCCCCCATACCTAAGCTCGTAGGTAACAAAGCCAATCTGCCATCTATGATCTATGTCGATCAAATTATGACGATAATGGAGGTCATCTAAGAATATTGGATTAAGAAGCAGTATGTTTATCTTCTTGAATTTTTCAAGGCCAACATCGAATTGGATGAAACATGGTTCTTCGCAGTGATGGTGAAAATGCAGCCAACAAATAAAACAACCCTTTCCACTAAGAGGTGGGACGACGGCGTCAATCCTTCTCCATGTATTATGTCTTACGGTTAAGACCTCACTAACCAGCTCATCAGATGCATAACACTTCCATACTGCAACCACTTTGTGTTCCTTTGTCACTGCATCATATCCCAACCCGAACTTATGGAGAAAAAAGTCTCTATATAGCTCTTGTTTGTTATCTTCCTCTTGTTTGAGTCTGATAAATGTCGATTTGATCCATGGAGTTGATTCTCTAGTGCTAATGTTGTATATGCAAACAGAGTATTCAATCAAGTCCGTGACACAAAGCAACCCATTGGTGGTAGAAAAAACCCTTTTATATTTTGGAAAGGGGTATTTCCATAAAGATATAGCTCCAGCAGCTGCTACATATCCATTTTCTTTTGACGGCAGAAGTAACTCCATAGATATCAAACACGTTATATCATTCAGCATATCCTTTAGCCGTAGTTCCCCGATACATACAAGTGAAGCATAATGTGCTGCTTTCGATCGAGAGTAGTTTAAATCAATGAAGAAGTCATCTTTCTGGATTAGGGTTTGCCAACGTTTGCGAACGCACTTGAACCTCATGAGTGATTTCACGGGAAGTCTACTCAATATCTCACAAATTATCCCTTCCGGGACATCCGATGATAAAACCGGGGTTGTTCCAGAAACTAGTATTTCACGATTCTTTTTTTTTTTGTTTGATCGGTAAAAGATAAAGAATTTGTGCCGACCAGTTTCATGGTTACCACCAAGTTCAGCGGGAGCTAATTCTAGTTTCTCGTTGTACTTCTGTTGCTGCTTTTGTTTCTTCTTTTTCTGGAGCTTCTGTTTCATACATTTACCATGCTTATTCATCTTGCTACCTTCCTCCTTCTTTTCTAACTATGTATGTCAACAACTTCCTAGGGTTTTCTAGGAATTTTTGGAGTTCACAATTCTATACATTATACAAGTATTACAAGAGACTTCCAAAACGAGAAGTTTTGGGGAAACTTGGCTGACACGCCAGAGTTACTCCGAGTCTAGTCACCGAGTTGAGGGAAGTTTTTATTTTTTTTTGTTAAAAAACAAGAGCAAAAGCTAGCTTTGTCTTTCAGATGCCAAAGCATCGAGAGAAATGGAGGTGCTATTGATGAATCTTCCATATTAGCAGCAACTTCAATCCCATTAATAAGCAATCTCTAGATGAAAATTTTTTTTCTTGAAAAATTTGTTCTTTCTTTTGTTCAAGAGTTTCCTTCACTTTCTGTTTTCAATTTCTTTTTTTGATCGAGAAAAAGGGGGCGGGGAATTTATTGCAGAGAGAAAAAAGAATTACAAATTACAAGAGAAAAAGAGAAAAAACAGGAAAGAGATACAGATGGAGTAATCAAAACAGGGGATACAATCCATATGCAATGGAAGTAGATGAGGAGCAAACTCTAAAGGTACTGCACTAACGAAACATGCTCTCCCAAGAGAAAATGCACTGATCAAGCCTGAATTCAAAGTTTCTATTGAAGGCATAACTCCAATATAGAAGTGATGCTTTCACCTCCACGCTAATCTGCAAGTAACAAAGATATTTTTCGTCGAAAATCCTTTGATTGCGTTAATTCCATAAAGCCCATATCACGGCAGCTGGTACAAGGTCCCATATTTCTTTTGCTGGACCTAAAATGCCTTCAAATGACCAAGATTGAGCTAGTTGAAGAACAGTTAAGGGGGGGAATCCACCACCGCGTACCTGGGAGGATTAAGGACCATACTTTGCGAGAGAAATGACAGGTCAAGAGGAGGTGTTGTTGATTCACATTCAACAAGGCAAAGAAGACATCTTCTTGCAAGCTTAAAATTACGATGCTACTTTCGGTGGGGGATTCCAGATGGCTTTATGTGGGAAATTAGGGGTTGATATGGCTTGAGTAGACTCGACCAAAGATTTATATGTGGACTTGACGGAGAAATAACTTGATGGGGATGGAGTCCAGACTCTTGAATCAGGATGAATGGATAAGGGTGGTGGAGAATCACCTATGTATACCAGCATGGAGGCTAGTTGATTGACTTCTGCTTCCTTGTGATTTCTCTTGAAGTGGAAGGACCAGCTGGTGCCATCTGGTGAGATGTGCTCTCTAACAAAGCCTTCCTTGAGACCAGCAATTTTGAAAAGGGCAGGATACATCTCCCGTAAACAAGCCTCGGAACTCCACTTATTAAGCCAGACAGAACAGTCAAAAGTGGAGGACGGAATTTGTGGTTTCCATATGGATTGCAGCCCTCCGTATTTGTCTCGAATGATCCTATTCCAAAGCGTATCAGTTTCTTCACCAAATCTCCATCCCCATTTGAGGAGAAGCGCCTTGTTCAACATTCTTAAACTTTTTATACCTAATTCCCAATTTACTAGGTGCATTCTTTTGTCCCCTCCACTATCCCATATGAAGTTCCTCATGAGTTTTTCCAATGTTTTTATGACTGAGATCAGAGCAAGGAACACAGAGAAGTAGTACACAACTAGGTTGGACAGCACCAATTTCACAAGTGTTACTCTTCCAAGGAGCTAATTGGATCGCAAAGAGATTTTGCTCTTGTTTTTGCCCCAAGAGGCATACCAAGATATGAAAAAGGTAATAATTCAGTTAGGCATCCAAGCCTATTGGCCCAACATTGTAGTTCTGAAATTTGACCAACATGAATTAATTTAGTCTTGGAAGGGTTTACTCGCAAACCTGATACTGCTTCGATGTACTTTAGAATGCTTATGAGGTTATGTAACTCATCCCATGAGCATTCTAAAACTCCTTTAGAAAGAAGAGTTATAGCAGGTTGAAGATTAATTTCCAAGCCTCGACGTAATTGTTTAGTATGGTAACTTCATACAAGTGCTGAGCTATTGGTTTTCATTTTACAAAAATATTTCTTGCAGAAGATGAGTACGGCGAATATATCTCCGACGAAGTGAGAATGATGACATTGACACATGTAAGTTTCTCTTTCGTAAGTTGCACACAACATGTTTGGCAAAACACCCATCTGTTGCCTCTCTCCCACAAGGCACTTTATTTTAATTTGGTAGTCGTTCTAATCAGAATCAATAAGCTTTAACATTTTCTGTATGGTTGTTTTTTCTTTTTCTTTTAGTTTATCATTACTAAGTTTATACCAAAATGTAACGATGAGTCAATGACAAACTTAAAATGTTAAAGCTTGGTCGAACTAAGCTTGGTCGAACTTCAAAGGTAACGATGAGTCGATGACAAACTTCATACCAAAATGCTAAAGGAGGCTGATATTAGTAAGCAACACTTTCTTTATTACTTCCAAATTTGATTATAATACCAAAAATATGTTCAACCATTTTTGTTATGCAGATTGGAGATGCGACATTAGTTATGAAGTTTTGGTCATGATTCCTCTGCATCTCTTAAAGGCACATCTTTAACTTAGGCTGCCATTAGATCAGATCCCATGATAACGGGTATATGCTAACCTCTAACTCAAAATTTCAAACACTGATGTTTATTACAGTATCTTATTTACCCATCTATAAATATGAAGTGCAAGTAAGCACTTGGCTAATTGGACAATTCAGTAACACCAAGTCCAAGAATTCCTTGAAGGATTCATTTACCAAGTTATCAGAAGTGACAAATTATTAAGCTAAAATAAGAATACTTTGGGAAGACGGCGTTATGTATTTTAAGGTAGATAAACATTGGTCGAAGAAGACATACGTTTGAAAATCATTGTTTGAATTTACTATCTGCACCTCATTATTGTTTGAATTTTCTGTGTTACAAAGGCAACTGTTGCACTTCATTTAATCACATAAGAATCAATGTTACCACTGATAATATTCAATGTTATTTGAAAACTCTACTTTATTAGATGGGACTTTCACTCTTTGCTTCATTTTCATCAACTGTGTGTATGGTGAGCTTTTTTACTTATACATAGGTATGTGCCTTACTAATGAAAATACAACATACTCCCTCAATTTAAAAAAAAGAGATACTTCAATTTTTTTTTCAGTTTGGCCTATTTTCATGTAAAGGGTCTATCTAGTACATAAATTATGTGTGTATGGTGATTCGTCGCAATAATGACGAGACGATAATGTCAAACTTAATTTTCTTGCTATGTTTGTCTGATTTTTTTGCCTTTCAAAGCACAAAATTATGAGTCCGGCTCAGCAGTACGTGTTAAACACTGGATATAAGACATTCATTGTTTTTCATCTTCTAATACATCAAGAAATCCTCTTCTTCTCGTTTGATACTGGTCGTCTGAAGTACACTTCTTTCTTTTTAGTATACATATGATTTAGTTCATTTTTATGGGTATGGATGTTGGATTTTCTTTTTAGTTTAGTATGCATCATGCATGGAGTATACGATTCAAGTTGTTTATGTGTATAAACTTCTGCATTTTGGTCCATCCCATGAATATACGACACGTTTTGTTTATGCGGATATTAGATTTTCTAGATTTTGTACATGGTGTATACTACTGTCCTGTCTCATTCATATATGGCATGTTTTATGGGTATGGATGTTGGATTTTCATAATTTTTGTGGATGTGTATATCGTGGTACACACCATGTGTACATTGTCGTACACATATGAAAGTAATTACATGTGTACATGGTATCCATCTTACTCAAGTTTTAGTGAACAATCTTTTTACGTTTTTTGGATATTGAATCAGTGATGTTATGATTCGCTGGATGTTGGTTATACATAAATGTTAGGGCTGTCTGATTGCTTCAATACTGTCAATTGTATCAATACTTCTCCAACAAGCAGTAATTCAAGCATTTTTCCAATATAACAATGTAGAGATTGTAGAATCAAGGCCAAGTGCAGCAATAAGTTAAACTAAAATCCAAAGTCGTTGAGAAACTAGATATGATTCACCTAATATAAACATAGGCTTGCTAATGTATCAATCCATCCAAATAATCATATCTATTGTAGCTTTATGAATGTTGCTTCTATTTGACCAAAGGAACTTCTATCAATGGATGCTACCCAAATTGGAAAAAACCTCTCGAATTTCGGTTAGATATACAACAGAACAGATCATTCAACAAAAGTGTTGATAAGCATATTTTCTTAAAAGTACGTAAGAATTAGCCGGTGTATTTTCTTGTACACCAGTTATATGGGTGCATATAAAAGTACACCTTTTTTTGTGCTTGTTACAGGTGCATATAAAACCACATCTTCTAATTCATGTACACCTTTCTCTTTCTCTTAGAATTCAATAGAGGAAGAGAGGGAAAGAAAGGACGCTACCGCACGGGCTACAGAAGAAAAAGCAGGTGGACATGCTTCAAATTCACATGATACAACAATGACTGAAAACGCTGGCATTGTGTCTCATGCTTGTTACTGGTTGTCCAGGGGTTGAATTTTTGGTTAGAAACAAGATTCAGTTTATGATTGTACATGAATTAGAAGATGTGGTTTTCTGCAGTGAAGGAAAGATGTGTTTGGTTTGATTAAAGTTTATGCCTGCTCGAGTCTGGAACAAGATGGTGTTACTGATATTTAAAGGGTGTTAGAACTGTTTGTTTGATGAATATGAGATGGAGACAGTGTTGTTACTTTGTATGATTTGGAGTCTGCAGTGAGTGAGCTGATAACAAAATGAAAAAGTGTTCTGTGTTGTTGCTGGCCGAGCAATTACAGGGTATGGATGAGCTGCAGCTGGCTATGAAGTAATTGCAGGTGATGTTATCAGAAATTTGGAAGAATGGGTTTGCTTCTATGTTGAAGTACAAAGAATTGTGCAGCTGAGTAACTGGTGATATTGAGATGGTATAACTCTGAAGTGGTGATCTGGTGAATAAATATGAAATACCGATGAAATTGCAAAGATGAAATATGAAATGTGTGATGTTGATGGTACTGAGGGGCAGGAATTCATGTTGATGTTGGATGGGTAATGTTGCAGTAGAGAAGTGCAGCTAAGATTGGAAATATACGAAAACGGATAAAAAATTTGAGTTGAATGGTTGAGGTGCTGTAGTTGTTTGCAGCAGCACGGTTAAGAGTTTTTGAGCATTGGAGCTGGTGTTGGTAATGAGTTTGGGTTGTAAACATGTTGTATTTTTGAATATTTGTACATGTTTGTACACCAATGTAAACTAAGTTTTTTTTTTTTTTTTTTAAATGAGAATTATATAGTCATATGGGTACTCTTTTCTTTTTGTAGCTTTCGGAAAGAGCTTTCCGAATATATAAAATTTGAGAATTTTGGATGAACGATTCCAAAGATAAATTGATTTTAATTTATTTTTTTATATTATTTAAAACCGCTGACATCATCATGAGTCACTTTGGACTTAACTGCAAATACTTGGACTTAATTGTAAACCATGAAGGTTATTTGTGTACTTTCCATAAAAAACACTAATTTATACCTAGTTGAATGGGTTAGGATTAAATAGCATATTTGGATGAGATTTTGGACTAAACCATATTTTTCCCAATCTTTTCCCTGTGAATTCTAGGGAGTACTTCTTGAAAGATTTGTTTTTACTTTCCTGCATTATGCTGCATCATCTTAATCGGAAGACTAAAATTTGTTTTGTTTTTATGTCATTTGTGGCACCATATTAGCAGTTATCATGTAGTTCAAGATATTCTCTCAAAGGCTTGGCAATTGGTTCGGATGATTATGTTGTCTGCGCACGACCTTGGTTCCGCCAGAAAAGTTGTTGTTCGACTTTTCAGAAGCAAGCAACATTCTCTTTTGTTTATTCTCCGTTTCTTACTTTCTCACCATTGAAAT